>NC_092806.1:28320873-28620873 GCF_040954645.1 Diabrotica undecimpunctata | reverse complement strand
ATAGGAAAAAAATTGAAATAAGTATTTGTTTGCACTAACCCAGTTTGTTGGTCCAATAAAATTAAGGACACCACTAACAGGGGTATCCACACCGTTAGTGTCCCCATAACACGTCTTAACACTTAACACTATTAACTTGGTACTAAACAAATTTTGTGAGCTTTAATGAATTTATCTCAAAAAATATGTTTATCTCTTACTTCAATGAAAGCGAGAGCGGAATAAAAACGATATCGAAATTTCAGATCCAGGGACGGCTGAAATCCTGAATTTTTCTATTTTATAAAGAAATATTTAAATATTTTAATATTCAGCTCAAATTACAACAGATATGTTCAGCTGGTTCCATAAAAAACTGATACGACTCTTAGTAAGATTTGATCATTTTGAGCAGTGTATTTGATTGGTCTGACATCATATTACATTTATTATAACAGACAAATAATAAAATAAACAAATAGTTTACATATGTTAATTCATAAATTGTAATAATTATTAAGGTCTACATTATGATAATATTTTGAATTCCTGCATTTTATAAAGAGTATATAAATGATAGTTTTTACATAAACTATTGTTGTTGTTATTATTTTTATTATTATTAAGGAATAAAACAAACGACTTAGCTCAACAATATATAAGTAAGAATTGTAACCAAATTAAAAGAAAACATTTTAACATAAGCAGAACCACAGTTTTTCTATTACACGTTCAAGACGGATGGTCATGTTAAAAGTTTTTCCTACTAGAACCTTGCAGTTTACGATATTTCTCTCCGTCAGGCCGGAGAGGTTTTTTTGCGTATTTAAATTCTTTGTGTCAATAGTAGTATGTATCAGAAAAAAATTCGTTAGTGAAATACAATATCCTACACAAAATATAGCGACCCACCGGTGTACCGCGCCGCCCTGGTGTAATAAGCTTACGATCCACCCGTGGATCACTTGGGCGTGAGAGTCAGGTACAATTTTCAGCGGTAGTCGGGTGGGTCGCTGGAGGGTTTCTCAGAATATGGTCAAGAGAAAGTTATTTGAAAAATCAAGTAGGTTATCGAAAATATTACATCTAGCAAGCTATATCAATCAAAATGACAGAGAAAATATTGTGTTATCTGATGATATCATTCGTCCACTAGAGCCGCTAGCCGAAAAAAAATTTAATAGCGAGGACCAAACATTACAGCACTATGCAGAAACTTCTATGTCTTTTATCATGTCTAGAAATGATGGACCAAATGACAGATCAAATTAATTTATGTACCAGCACTTCATGTAGAACTTTTCCTCTGAAAATACCTCCAGAAATAATTTCCAATAGTAACAAAAAACAACTACACGACGAAGTTCCTCAACTACCTACTACCTCATTTATGATTGCATCTACTATTGGTTTGGAAGATTATATAGAGCTAAGTGCAACATCTTCAAGCACCCCATTTTCTACATCGGATGTTTTTTCGGACGATAGTGATAGTGATCCCGACAGCACCGTCAGTAGTAGAGTGGACATCAATTAATGAAGCCAATACGTATGTCAACTGTAATTTTGATGAGTATCAACATCCAAACCATTTTACATATATATACATTGTTTTTGACGAATGAAGTAATTCAACTCATGGTAGATGAAACAAATCGTTACGCTGAACAGTTACAGAATCGTACAAAGAACGGGAAGGCAAAAAAAAAATACGAGAGGATAGCTGCTGATTTTGTTGAAATGAAAAAGTTTCTTGCTGTATTAATTCTTATGGGTATAATTAATTGTCCCGATATCAAATTATTTTGGTCTAAGCAAGATAAATACGGAAACAAATTTATAAAACATATATTTTCAAGTGATCGATTTTTACAGTTGCTAATTCTGGCATTTTGAGGATTATCAAAAAGATGACGGAGATCGTCTTTACAAAGTTCGTCGCTTATTAAATATGTTAAACCAAAAGTGTGCGGAGTTGGTAAGACCAGGCAAAGACTTAGTTATAGATGAAAGCATGGTGCCGTGGAGAGGTCGCCTCTCGTTTCGTCAGTGTATTCCTCTAAAGGTACACAAGTATGGGGCAAAGATTATAAAATGGACCGATAAAAGATAAGTTTTGATAATGACAACTGTAAAGGATCATAAAGGTAAAATTATTGAAACAGGCAAAAATACTCGTACTGGAGATCCAATAAAAAAACCAGATTGCATAGTATCATGTAATCCTGCCAAAAAGGGTGTAGACATGTCAGCCCAGCTAAGTTCCTTTTACAGCACATTGAGAAAAACAGTTAAGTGGTATCGAAAATTAGTTATGGAATTGCGTTTTCCGTTCAATGATGATAAATTGATGGGTAATACAGAAAGATTTTTGCCATAATAGAACAAAAATTTCCCTCCTCAAATTTAGGGAAAGTATCATCTACGCATTGGTCAATGATGTTCCAAGTAGTCGGCTTTCCAATACACCTTCCAGAAAAAAACATAAACTGACTAGAGCTCCTGAATCTGTCAAAACCAGTCGAAGAAGATGCCGACGGTTTTACAAGCGAATTCTTCAAAGTGATGGAAAACTCCAAGCAGATCGAAAAACAAGAAAAGTACCAACCTTTTGTGATACTTGTGAAAACAAACCTTATTTGTGTCTAGATTCTTTTAATATTATCCATAATTAATAATAATTTTTAAGTATTTTCAATTTTTTTTGTGGTATCTAATATAAAATTGTAATAAAATTTCATTCAAACTAGTTTGTTGTATTTTTGTGAAATAATTATAATAATTAATATTGATATATAATATTACAAGTTTCAATTTTTAAAATAGATATATATTTGAAATTTTCGTCATAATTATTTTTTTTTATTATACTGTTAGCGACCCACCCGTGTACTACCGCTTTGGCTTGAACATGTTAATGGAGGGAATAAGAAACTCTTGAAAGAAAGCGAGGATCTGGAAGACCAAAACTATACTAAATTAAGGTATGTAAAAATAAAATTAATATTTTTTAATATCTCTATTAGCATTGATAACAGCTTCTAGTCTTCGGTCCATCTGCGTGAAAGGAACTATGAAATTGTCTTCTTCAGAGAGCTCTTCCCAAACATGTTGTATATCGTGCCACAGTTCTTCAGCATTTTGAGGTATACAATTACGCTGATAAAACCGTTTTATAATAACCCTCCATACATTCTCGATTGGGATCTGCACTGTAGCTGGGCCATAGTAAGGTTTCGATGTTGTTATTCTGGGGCCACTGATTTATTATATTTGCAGTGTGAACAGGACAATTATCTTATTGGAGGATAAAATTATTTTCTGAATACAACTGTTCTACACTATGAAACATGATGTTTTCTAGAATATTCAGACTGTCAGTCTGTCCAACAAACATGCCATCAATATGACATACAATTCCCATTCCTCTAGATGAAATCCAACCCCATACATTGGCGCTAAAATGACCAGCTGCTCGATATCTATCAACATATAGAGGATTAAATATATTATTATCTGGTCCATAAACCCCAATTTTGCCCTTTTTAGAAAGGTTGAAAAATTTTCTCATCTGTAAATATTACCCTGTCCCAAAAATCTTGATTTTGTAGCTGATGGTTTAAAGCAAATATAAGTCTTGATTGCTCCTGTTGTGGTGTAAGAGCTTGTTTTTTTGCTGCAGTTCGATACCCAGACGCGATGCTTTAATTCTGCGCCAAGTTGTTGTCCTTCTTTTTGGAAACTATGACATAATTCTTGCAGTTTCCGCATCTTCAAAAGGATTCTCTTCTAATCTCTCCAAAAGTGTACGATCTTCATAAGCGGTCGATATTTTTGGTCTTCCAGAACCTTGCTTTCTTTCGATGGTTTCTTGTTCTCTCCATCTTTTATTAATATTAAAAACTGCAGATACTGACCAATCATCTTCTAATTTCGTTACAACTTTTGCTTGTAGTTCTTTGCTAGCATGTGGAGCAATTTTTTGAGGTTAAACTGAATTTCTGACAAATGTTAAGATTTGGCAGTGAGAGTGACAGTATGTAAATAATATATATTTATCCTTCAAAATACAATGCTCAATTTTCTACAAAATATGCTTTAAGAGTCGTATCAGTTTTTTTAAGGAACCAGTTGTACATATCAACAAATTAATTACTTGTAAAAGAAAATAAGAACTCACAATATCTTGCAATTAATGAAAAAACAATGATATACAGTAAAACCTCCCTCAACCGAAACCTTTTTAACCGAAACATCGTTTAACCGAAACGGCTGACAGTTTCAATAATTTCGTCAATAAAAAGTAAATGTTTGTCGTAAAACGTAAACAATTCCGTTAATTTCAGTCACCAATTGATGTCTATGTGTGTTGGGAAATCACAAAAACCAAGAGCTCTAAAAGATATTTCCGAAAAGATATTTTAAGGTATAGAAGCCAAAAAAGTTCATGGATGTCGACCATTTTATTTTTAGAATGGTTTGAAAATGAATTCGTCTCAAGTGTAAAATCCTTTTTAAAATCAAAAAACCTTTTCATCAAAGCATTGTTGCTTGTTGACAATGCGCCCTCACCCTCAAAATCTACAAAATGGTGACAATTGTCAGATTTTTGCCACCGAATGTCACAAGCTTAATCCAGCCGTTAGACCAGGGAGCCATAGAGACATTCAAGAGACATTACAGAGAAGAATTCTTAAGACATCTGTTATTACAGGAGACGAATTAATCCAAAAGTGTTCCCGAAATTCTCAAATCTTTAACAATAAAACATTTTTATTGGTGAGTTCAGTCGTGGGCCAAGATTAAATCTTCAACTTTGGAAAAAATGCCGGAACAAACTTTTTGATAAGATTTTGATTGACGATCCTGAAGAAGAAAATGGTAAGAAAACGACAGAAGAAATTAAACCTTTCATTAAAAATTTGCCGGGACATGACGAAATTAACTAAGAAGAGATACGTGACTGGTTAGCAGCTGATGACTCAGAACGTGAATTCATCGACCAGGACATCATTGATATGGTTCTTTATCAAGACAACCTGAGCATATCAGATGACGACCCAAGAGGCAACAGGCAGCACAAGACCGTCAACGAGATTTTCAATGCTTTAGAGGAAAGAATTTTATACAGTAGGTCTAATTAGTTAGGGACACGACTAGATTCTTAATTTTTGTTGTCATTACATAAAGTTTTGTCCTTTTCAGATTGCTTTACGTTTCGTCGAACAATCGAATGAGGCAAACTCATGACGTTCTGCAAATGAACAATGGAGGGAGAGAGAAACATCGGTGTCAAACGAAAACGCAAAAAAAATAGCAGATTTCTTTAAAAAAGCATGTTAAACTTGTTCATTTTCCTTAATTTTATTACTTTATTTTGGATTTACTTATTAGAAAACATTACGAAATCAACTCATAGTATTTTTTAATATCAATACTTTGATCAAGAATATTATAAAAAACAATGTTATTTTTAACCGAAATTCTTGTTATCCGAAACGGCCTCCCCCCAATTAGTTCAGTTAACGGAGGTTTTACTGTAATTCCATTTGGGTTTGAAGAATATCAAATGAAGACCATTGTCGGGACCTAAAATTTAAAATTTTTCTTTAAATTTAAATAATATGTTAATTTTTTTTTCCTTTTTGTTTAAGTTTTTTCTTCTTTTTGTTTTTCCGTTTATTACTTGATTAACATTTGTCTTATTCGTAGCTAAATGTTTTATTATTACTGGTATATTCTCATTGCCCCTCTTCTTCTTCTTCCCATGCCATATCCTCATTAGACGTTGGCGATTATTTTGGCCAACACAAGCTTCTTTAGAGCCTTTCTAAATAGTTCTAACGATGTTTTACCATTCCACCGTCTCAGATTTTTAAGTCAAGATATTCGTCGTTTACCCAACCCTCTGCTTCCTATTAATTTAACCTCCATCACAGCTTGTAGAACGTGGTATTTATCATTTTTGATTACATAAGCCAAATAGGAGAGTTTTCTATGGTTTACTCTGCAGATCAACTTTTGGTCTGGACCTATTCTTTATAAAAAATTTTCGTTGGTAACTTACGAGGGGTTTTTGCATCTTTTAAGATCCTAAAATTAACATTCTCAGCAAAATTCAGTTTGCTTGAATGATTTTTAGAGATTAAGTGACATTTTCGTCTCTAACGACTGGACTCCTGGAGGAATTTCAGTTTACATTTAGAAATGGACTTAAAACTAGTTAAGCACTATTCACAATTCAAATGCTAATTCAAAGAGCTAGGAACGTAAATAATGATATAGATATTTGAGCACAAGACTCAGCTTAGACATTCTCAACAAAATGCAGATGTTCGTCTTGTTTTAAGAGATCAAATCTCTTAACAAGAGACTAAAGCTGCTGTTCGAGGATTGGATATATTCTATTGTGTATAATATATATAGAAAGACCTTTAACATATAGACATTCTATTTTTTCCAATTGCATTTATTTCGATTAGCACATTTTACTTGCTCAATATAGAGATCGATGGAAGGCGTTTGGACAGGTCTATGTCCAAAAAAAGACAACCACATTTTTTTTCAATTATTTTTCTGATTTAAATTGTTTCCTAATTCTCGTAAATCAAGATATAATATTTGTGCATGAATTTACAAGTTCATAATATTTAAAGACTATGTAAAATATTTAACTTATCGATTTCTTCTTTTTCTTATATTATATGAGGCACTACTTGCCCCTAGCACTTATACACACTCAGTGTGTATTTACAGCACCAGTGTTTATTCCTTAGTTGGCAGTATCCAGTCCTAATATCTGTGACTGCTATCAATGTTGCTAATGATTTCTTCACATGGATCATTTCCCCAGGGTTTCCCTATCTGTTATTATGACTCTTTTTCAGCCACTTTCAGTTTCTTTGGACTTCCTCATGCCGCGGAATCAATAATATGCGAGACACTGTATTATCTCGTGCCAGCTTAGTAAGGACATCTTTGCCGTCTATTAACAATGTTGCCTTGTTAAATGAGTTCTTTACCGCAAAAATTGCTGCCTATCTTTTGGCAAAGATATTATTTTAAAATATATTTATTTATTTTTTTATCTCAGACTGTCTTATTTTTTAAATTTAGTTTTTTTGTCCAAACACTCCTCATTTGGTTGCATTAACAGTTTTTAATCAAGAAATGAACTATATGTTATCCTGGTTGATTTTGGAGATAATTATTTCAGTAAAGATGAGTTCTGTTACATTTTTTTGACTATTCAATACATTATTGTTCTTCCATGTGCTGTTAGCTATTTAGTCTCAGGATTATCAAAATAGGAAGACCGATGGTAGACACTAATTGAAGATGTTTCTTGCTGCTCCTGTACTTTTAATTTCTCACGTGATATTCAGGAGCGACTGCATCTGTAGAGTGCTGAAGCTAGGTATATACGTCTGTACTGCTGTGTTTTCACCAAAATACTGATACATATGTTACTTATACTAAGGTAATACCTAGATATTTAGCCTCACTGGTTCTAACTAGTTTTCCTCCAAATAATTTCAGCTCATTTAAACTTATGCAGCTTTTTCTTCTTTATTTACGCAACTGGTTTTAGTTTAGAAGGATTTACACTGAATTTTCTTCAGTCGACATTTTTCTATTTACTTTAGTGCAAGTAGCATGTGAGAAAATGTTTTTAACATTACTTTTAATAGTCTTTAGTCTGTTTTTCTGGTTCATCAATATGTAAGTCCTAGTCTCCCCAAGAAGTTTTCTCTAGTCGTCCTTATCTATCGCCAAGCACGTATTCCCATATTTCTCCTACCTGCATCGACGTTATTAAGGAACCTTGTTTTGGGCCTTCCTCTTCTTCTCTCACCAATGATTCTATAAAGTATTGTTTTTCTAGCTGGATCAGTTCTTCATCTGGGTTTTTTTGGTTGTTTGGTATAAATATCACTCTCATTTTTCTCCAAGCTTTGGATATTTTTTCCAAACTATGGCTTTATCTAAACCATATTAATTAGGTAATCCATAATATTAGCAAGTTTCTCTTGAAGAAACCTATACAATATGCCATATGATCTCCCTAGTTTGTAAGGTTGGACGTTTCTATATTCCGTCTGATCTTGTGAGAGTTAAAGATCTTATCTAAGGTCATCCTCTAAAGTTGAGTTATATTGCAATATTGCGAATATTGAGTTAGTCGTTTCGACCCCGGAAAGTGGACACTTAAATGATACTAAATATTCTTCTTTTTAGTGTATGTGTACTTCTCATTTGGTAGTTTGACTAAGTTTAGCTAATTGTTATCTTCTTTTTTATTAATTCTTTTTGGTAGCAAAACTGAGTTGCTACCTAAGGTCCTTACACAGACTACGACCCAGAGCCAGCAAACTCAGTTTGGGAGTCTTGCGTTGCCATGAAGTAAATCTGTTAACATCCAATATAATAGTCGGCAACAATGTAATTCAAAACCAATTTAATAACAACGCAACTAGTAGCAGCAAAGGATAGTTATTTCGAAAATGTTCTGTGATGTATTTACCGTTTATACCTTTTTATAAAGGATTTTTTAATAAACTTTTTGTGATTTATGGTAGGTATACAGCCGACTACAGGAAATTTATTTTTCTTATGGATGGTAATTAAATATAAGTATAATTATAGTGAAAATTGCAGAGTAATAATTTTGCAAAAATTTAAGGCTGAAGCCTGCCCTTACATTTTTTATACAGGATGAGATATCGATAATAGCAATGGTTTACAAAAACATTACCTAATTGCATTATGGTAATATAAATTTTGTTACTTAGTGTACTCTTGAACACTTAGTCATAACGTTCTACATTATGCTTGAATAATGGATTTATTGTCAGTCTCTTCTTCTTCTTTAGGTATTGTCTCTTTGGAAACTGGCGATAACTTTTGCACATCCATCTATATCCTGTGCTTTTGTTATTAGGGTTTGGAGGTCTGGTCATGTCCAATTCTTGATGTTACGCAGCCAGGTTATTTATCGTCTGCCAGTTTTCCTGCTATTTTTCCTTCCATTATTATTAGTAACTATATTTTTTCGACACCCACTCCCAAACTACGTAAATTAAATTTCAAATAATATTATTTTGTAACCTTGTTTTATTTGTAAGTTTTTATTAGAGTGTCCATTAATATTAAAATTAAATATATTTTTCTTGCTCTAAAATGTTGACGAAATATATGGCGTCATATGTCGCCATGTTACCTAATCCAACGGTAACTTTAACATCCTAATATTTTATAAGAAATACTGTCAAACAAATGTAGCTATTTATTTGTTAACGGGTTTTTACCCATATATTTAGTGGCTACATTCATGTACTCCTAGACACTGATGGTGGAATGATGGATTCCGAAAACGTTTTGTCTAACATAGCCCGTTTGTGTTTTTAAATATATACCTTTTACAAAGGATTTTAATTAATTTTTTAATATATGGTATACAGCCAACTACAGGAACGTAGATTCGTTATGGATTCAAATAGATTATATTATCGTCAACAGAAGATATAGAAATTCTATAATATCATCCAAAACTTATCAAGGAGCAGACATATTTTCCAATCACAATTAGATTATTTTGTCGGTAAGAGTGAAAATAAAGAACGTAAATCACCCTAGCTCCAAGAAAATCATGGATACAAGGCGGGTCAAACAAGACAACACATATGCGGAAATGAAATTTAAAATAAACAAGAACTTAAGGAAAGCCAAAAAGATCATGCAGAAACTCTAACTATTGACCAAAAATTAGGAAAAATAAACTACTTGGGGAAAAAACAAAACCTTGGATGACAGTATAAATTCTTAAACTTATGGAAGAACGAAGAAAACATAAAGCAAAATACCTGAATAAAAAAAAGAAATTCAGAAAAACACCAGAAAGAAAATTCGAGAGGCAAAAGAGAGGTGGCTCCGTCAGATGAAAGGAAATAGAAGATCTGTATAAAAAATAGTTTGCATGATAGCTTTTATTTACACAAAAAACGAGAAGAACTATTATTAGAAACCACAGACGATACCAGATTACCAATATTACGGAAAGAAGTAATATATGCAATCAAAAACACAAAAGACGGCAAAGCTAACTGAACTTAGCAAGTTGAACTCTCTAATCTAATATATCAGACTACTACAATCCCCAGACAATGGCTGCAATCGACCTTTGTGGCAATACCCAAAAAGTCAAGTGCAATATCCTGCTCAGATTACAGAACAATAGCTTTAATGAGTCACACACTTAAAACATTTTTAAATGTCATAAATAATGACATTCCATCTCATGCTATTCGTCCTATCCTATCCTCTGCCATTCTACTAATGTGTTAGTTCCACTCCTGTTTCCGTTTTTTCACCCATCCATTGGGTGTTTCATTTGGCTTTGTTTCATTTCGTATTCTTCTCTAGGTCTCTTCATTCTAAAGTATTTGATGTTTTGTACTTCGTGTAGGCCTTTTGTTTATCTTTACATATCTCTTTTTTTTCTTTTCTGAACTATGGTGTACTGTTGTTGTTTTTTTTTTGTTCAGTATAACTGTGCCTTTTCCTAGAGCTGTTGCTGCTTTTTTAATGTTGTTTTTAATTTTCTCCCAGCTCGCGTTTATATCTTCGATGTCGTCTATTTGTTTCAGCTGTATCTTCTGTGCTAGCCTCCTTCTGTACATTACATTATGTTGACAATTGAGACATAAAATATAAATTTTAAAGTAGACGACCTTAAAATCATATTGCCAATATTGTTGAGTTGCGTTCCTGGAATGACTTTATTGTTAGATAGTTCATTCGATTACATAAAATCAATTTTAACTTGAGAATACCCGTCAGCAAAAAACTCATAGCATGTTATCCGTCGTTAAAAAGACAACCATATGCAATGAGGACAGTAAAATTCTCCCGTTAGTGATTCCATAGTAAATCATAAGGAAAAACCAGGAAAAAAACTCATGATACTATCCCAACATGGTAAATACTTGGTCTTATATTTAGTTTACACTCAATAAACACCAAACTCTGATTCTATATGTATTTAAAAACATAAATGATGTATCCTCGATATATTATTGACTTACTAAGAGTGGAATTCTCTTTTTATTGATTTCCTCTTTTAATATATCTATATTTTTTATAATTTTTTCTGTAGGTCCATATATTTTTTATTTTTTATTTTGAAGCACAATAACATTTATTGAATTAAAAAAAAACTACAAAGTAAAGAAATAAGTTTAAAAAAAATGTTGCAAATAGAGAAATAAACAATAATTACCTATATTTATTACCTTAAAAAATTCGCTGAATAAGCAAATAAATAAAAATGTTTAATTGGACGAAAGCTCACATTGCAGCATTGACAGATTTTTCACATGTTTCTTATTTCATTAAGTTTCATATGAACTTACTCAATTCTTAAACGTTGTTTTGTTTTGATCGTGTTCATCAATGAAAAAGCAGATTCACATAAATATGTTGATCTCAAAAAGACGTTGAAACTTGCAAAAATTGTCCAAATATTTGGACATTTAAATTTATTTGTCAGTTTCAAAAAATGATATTTCGAAATTATTTTATCTATTTATCTATTGATTCTTCGAAGTCTACTACATTTAGTACCGAGTTATACAGAGAAAGTTCTTTAGCTTCTGAGCTACATTTTCAAAAACGATGTTGTCATTAAATGGGTAAGAGAAAAAACTGATATCTTAAAGTTCACTTAGTGTTAGAAATATTTAGAAACAGTGCAATAGTATCGGCTGGCTTATTGGGTATACGTTAGGTTCTTTTTACTTTTATACTTATTAACCAGATTTGATAATGTTTTGAATCACGTTTTAATTTCGTTGCAAGCATATTTTGTTTCTCTTGAAATAACTTCAAAATGTTAATCATACCTATTATTGATTTAACTTTACCCTGCAGTTGCAGATTTAATTGCAGTGTAATTTTTTAGTAACTTCGTGGAAAAAAGCAAAGTTTGTGTATTTAATTGTCGATATGAGTTACCTTTTATTTATAAATTGGAGAATATATTACACGTTTTCTAAATCTTGTTATAAATATAGCATGACTTAGTAGTTTGCGTGTATTTTTGTCAATCAGAATTTTACAATTGCAATGATTTCCTAAATTTATATCTATTGTTTTCCTAAAACTGATTAAAAACGGAAAAATAAATCGCAAAATTTCATTTAGATGAATTGGTCTTGACCTAGAGGATGTGTAGTCTTATTTTAATTGATAATTATAATAAACTCAATGTCATACGACTAAGAGTGATAAAGGGAGTTATCTTTAGCATTCTGTCTAGACCACTAGTGCTAAGTTTCTATTTATATTCACCAATAAAGGACATAAATTTCATGTACATTGTTATTTAATTTTATATGGTCGTTTACTTATAAAACACACTGTTTAAAGAATGAAGATCACTATGCCTTGTTTGACAAACTTTTTCAGGGGAGGATTTTTGAAGTTCTAAGACTACAGTATGATTTTTGAAAAAAATGTTTGAAAAAGAAATTATTTAGTTCTTCTTCTTCTTCTTCATCAGATTCCACCTTTTCAGGTGTCATTGTTCCTTACTCTTCTTCCTCTCTCATTTCTGTCTCAGAAATGAGTGGCACAGGTCTCACTATACTTTTTTATATCTTTTCTTTTAACCCTTTCTTAATTTGCACATCAGAGAGTACCCCACTCATTTGCTTTAAGTTAAACAAACCAGCCTACACTCTGTCTGTAATTTATCACTTTAGTGTCTCATTTTGTATTCTGTAGGAGCCAAGGTTTTTAAATTCTTCTACTTGTCCTAGGTTTAGGTTTACCCAAGTCGTTGTCTCCAACCATTCTTGTACCTCCCAACCATATATATATACTCAGTTTTGGACGAGCTAAGACAACTATTCTCTAACTCTTCAATTTATTCTCCAACAGTTCTTTGCTCTCCTCCACTAACACGATATTATCCGCAAAAAGTATTGCTCAAGAAGACCCCTCCGTTACCTTCTCTCTAGTACATCCATAACAAGAATAAACAAGCAAGGATACATACTAATTAGTTAATATGTCCTAAGTATGTAATAGCTTTTTTCCATTGAGACTTATTTAAGCAGAGAGACCTTTATGACCTTTATATATTTATTTGTAGACTTAACAAGTCACTCATTTTCAAGTCCTTTTCTGGGTCATCTTTTTTTTTATTTCTGACTCTAATTTATTCTCATGAACTGAGTCAAAATACATGTCAGGTACCCCCAGAAAATGCTAGTAATCTGGAAAATCGTTTAGGTAACACTTTTTCCCTTGTAATATAAATTTCCTAAGCACGATAAAATAATTACTCCCCAAGATTGAAGAGCACCGTTTAGTAATCACAAAACAGTTTTCAACGTATGATGAGTCAGTTACGGTACAGCTGTTTTGTGATTTGCACACACATACATGAGTGTGTGTCAGTTTAATCCAAATCTGCAGTTACTGATTGTTTTCTTTGATCTGTAGTTATTTATTTAGTTACATCTTATTAACACATACCCTATTGTCCTATATTCTACCTATATCGTCCTATATTGTCCTATTCTACCAATTCACTCGTTCTCCGTTTAGTCTTTGATACGCACCGTGACGGGAACGATAAATTACACATCTAGACTGTTCTGCGCATAGTCCTATAGCTCATACTCATAATCTCAGACCAGAACAATAGTCCTAGTTTACATGATATATTGGATATTATCTTCCACAAATTTTATGACGCATCTGATGTTCACCAACAACAAGCTATGTGATGTTTTCTAGAAGGCTATTCGGAATGACATCGATAGTTCTCGTTCTCGTCTACATTAAATATTGTTATTTTCACTGGTTGTTGCAGGTATTGCATTGCACACTTTTGTTGTTCTTCAGTTCCGAAAAAGTAAAGTTACAAATGGTTACTTTAGATATGTAATAAAAGAATGTAGCTTCCTCCTGCAGACAAGAAAGCACTGCTTGATGGCAGTAGTCTGCAACAATAGCAGAATCAGTCGTTTGTTTGTCATTCTCCCCCGTCTTGTCTGGATAAGTCTTTTTACAAAATAAGATTTTCATATTACACAGGATTATCTTTTGTATTATTGTAAATTAGACTAACTTCGCATTGGTCCTTTTTGAGTTTGTAAAAAAGTAGGCTGTAATGTTGAAAAATAGTTTTATATTGGCAGAAGCTGAGTCCTTAGAGGATTGTCTGCTTCATTTCTTTTAGGTAATCCTTGTAAAGTTAAGCAATGAACTGGCCACCGTCAATATACTCCCGTAAACTTTCAGGCCCACAATAATGTCTCGGAATCCTTAGGATTTTTTCTATGTGAACTTTTACGCTATTCTAGAGTTCTTCATTTAACTTCCGATCTTTTTCATTCTTGCCTCCCATCTCTACACTCGGCACACTTGCCGTATTTATATCTGTTTTTTCGATAGTTTTAATAACTGTTCTGTCGAATAGTTCAAAGGTGTTTCCCTTCTTTCGGGATTTTATTGTTTACTGTTTACTCTACGTTAATACAAAGTGTTATTAAATGTTTGCACACAAAATCTTTGTTGTAGTAATAAAATCGATTTCAAAACTTGACTATTTGGAAAATAAACAATATATTGGTAAAATTATGTTATTTATGTATATTTATGCTTAAAAAAAACGGGATGTATTAGAATGTATTAGACTAACAATTAAATTAATCGACGTATCTCCTAAAATGAAGTCTATGCTACTGCATTAGTAGAAGAAACTGTATATCTTCTAAAACATCGCTTAAAATTCAACTTCACAACAAACAACTTAACAAAAAGATTGCATTTTAGCTTATATGCCGGTTTGTTTTAAATAGCATTACCGCATTAATATTAGTTAATTTAATGTAATTACTATTTAAATGGGAATAAGCCACAATTAAAGGTTAAAGTACGTTTATTGACGTTTCAATTTCCACTTCGGAAATCATTCTCAAAATACAAACATTCACTAATGTTTGGCATTATTCTAGTAATAATTTCTTATTTCAATAATTTCTATAGAAAAAAATATTCTATAGGTGAGTCCTATGTTGGACTCGCCAAATTTTTGATGAAGTTTGGAGATTACTATTGTTTAAAGCATGACTCTATTTCGGATTACATATAATGTGCATGCTATTTTAATTTTAACCAATGTTAACTATAGACATCTATACCTGATACCGGTAGAATATTGTTGTTTATATGTTCTCCGTTTATTAATGCATTTTTGGCCAAGGTATCTGCTATAGGAAGAAGGTGAAATACCAAACAAAATATTTAAACATATGCCAGAAGGAAAAAAAAACAAGAGGAAGACCGAAGCTGAGATACTTAGAACAAATAGAAAATGATATAACAACCTTAAAATAAAAAACTGGAGAAAAAAAGCACGAAGCAGATCAGAATGGAGAAGAATCCTGGAACAGGCCAAGACCCAAAAAGGGTTGTCGAGCCAGTAATGATGATGATGATCTGCTATTATATTTTTCTTTATCCTAGAATGGCCTTTGGTCTAACCAATAATAACTTCTTCTCGGAGTTTTAAACTATTCTAATACAATATTAAAATCTCTGTTGAGATGGGTTAATTACTAAGCTTTGTTAAACTTATTCTTTCTACTTAAAAATTGCGCCAGAAACTAAATAGATTATATCATGATCAACCAGGGATACCGAAATAGCATACAAAGCCCAAAAACTTACCCTGGTGCAGATGTCCCTTCCGACCACACCTTGCTCGTCGCCAAATTCAGAATCACGTTGAAAAGCATAAAAAGAAAGAAGAGAGAACAGAAATCAGACATGAGCTTACTCAAGGATATAGAAACGAGACAGAAGATATCACAAGAACTTAACCACGAATGTCGAGAACTTAAAAACAGACAAAAGGAAAATGATGTACCAGAAGAATCCGACGACTTAAACCAAATATGGAAAGAACTTAAGACTATTTTTCTAAAAGCTGAAGACCACCTTAAATACGCGAATCAAAGAGGCAAGAAATCATGGATAACTAATGAAATATTAGAAATGATGAATGTGAGACGACAACACAAGAACAAAGACTGGAATAAATATAAAGAAATACAAAGACTAATAAGAAAAAAGATAGTGAAAGCAAAAGCACAGTGGCTTGTAGAAACTTTAGAAGAGACAGAAGAACCTACAGAATAAACATGATGATAGGCCTCTCCATAAGAAAATTAAAGAAATGTGTGGGATCAGAAACGCTAGGCAGTGACACAATAACAAGCACGGATGATAGAGTCCTGACCACAATAGAAGAAATAAGCGTTGAATGGCGAACATACATACAAAACTTATTCTCAAACGATACAACAATAAATATTGATAGACAAACAAACATCGAAAATAACGACTTGCCCATCAGAAATAAAATACGCCTTAAAAAATGTGAAAACCGGAAAAGCCTCTGGACCTGACTACGTTCATAGTGAAATTATACAACTTTTGGAAGAAGATAATTTAGAACTATTATTAAGACTCTTCAACAGTATATACAAGACTGGTACAATTCCACAAGATTGGTTAACGTCTACGTTTGTGTCTATACCCAAATCAAACTACGCAAAAAAATGTAACGACTTTCGATTAATAAGTCTCATGCAACATATTCTGAAGCTATTTCTAAAAAGTATCCATAACAGAATTTACAAAAAATGCGAAGAAGATATGGGTCCGGAACAGTTTGGCTTTCGAAACGGTATGGGAACTCGAGAAGCTTTGTTCAGTTTCATTGTTCTCATGCAAAAGTGTCGGAATCAACAAAAATATGTCTACTTGTGCTTTATAGATTATGAAAAGGCTTTTGACAAAGTCAAACACGAACAGATAATAGAATGCTTGCAAAAAAAGAACCGGGATCCTACTGGAACCAAAACGCCTCTGTCAGAACTGAAATGGGTGATACTGAAACCATAAAAATCCAAAGAAGAGTTAGACAAGGTTGTATACATCACTATTATTATTTAACTTGTACTCAGACGATATCTTTGCACATGCTCTAGATGAAACACAAGAAGGAATAAAAGTCAATGGAAAAATCGTGAACAATATCAGGTATGCCGATGATACAGTACTGATTGCTGGCAGTGAAGAAGAACTAAAAATTCTGTTAACCAAAGTAGTGCGAGGAGGAGAACTATACGGCCTTAAGGTGAATGTAAAAAAAAAACCAAAACAATGGTAATTTCAAAAAAACACACACCAGTTATAAACATACTAGTCAACAACAATCTAGTTGAACAAGTGAAAAAGTTTAAGTATCTAGGCTGTTGGATACATGAAACCTTACACCAAGAACAAGAGGTTAAATGTAGAATAGAACAGGCAAGAAACACCTTCTTAAAGATGAGACAGTTACTCACTACCCGTAATCTTGATTTGTCCCTACGATACCGCATGATAAAATGTTGTGTATATAGTGTACTATTACACGGCGTGGAAGCTTGGACGTTAACAGTCAGCTCGTTACTACGTTTAGAGAGCTTTGAGATGTGGATATTTCGTCGTATGCTGAAAATTCCATGGACCGACCGCGTTAGAAATGATGAAGTTTTAAGACGTATGAATAGAGAACGTGAACTCACAGAAATTGTCAAGAAGCGTAAAACGTCTTATCTTGGACACATATTTAGACAAGACAGATATAACTTCCTTCAGCTTATTATAGAAGGGAAAATAAAAGGCAAACGCGGCCCGGGTAGACGACAAATGACCTGTCTGCGCAACATCAAAGATTGGACAGGATTAGACTTTCAAAGTTTAATAAGGAAAGCTCAAAATAGGGAAGACTTTGCAGAGGTCATCGCCAACCTTCGCTAAGAAGACGGCACCTAAAGAAGAAAAATTCTTTCTACTGTTCTTTGACTATCTGTAAATATTAGATACACATTTCTTAAATTTCTTTGCCAAAAAATTAGAAAGAACAAACTTTGTGTTTGTACATGCCAGTGTTTCGATTGTGTAGATGGTGGCTTCATCAGGTAACTTGTATTTATACTTTTGTCCAGAATTTTATTGGTATACTGCGCATGCACTGTGATTTCCTTTTTGTCGAACTATGAGTAAAATATATTAATAATTAGACAATTTATTCTAAAGTGCGATAAAAAATGTATTTTGTATTAAATAAATTACACTTCTTGTGTGTAATTTGTTTCAAAAATTAAATATTATGTTGGTCATAGTGTAATAATTACGTTAACATTAAAAGTGAAACTGGAACAAACCATGAAGTGGAGATATCCAGGAGTGGCTAGTATACCTGTTGAATACAAAGCACGTGGTGTTTGTGTGTATTAAGGTATAAAAAAAGTGCTTATTACAAGCTTAAATTTTTATTTTAAGAAGATCTTTTCGGAATTAAATCATTCCATCATTAGTTAAATAAAAAGTTGTTAAAAACATTGTATGGCCACTTAAAAAACTTTCGAAAGACATCAGTATTAAAATATAATCCTCATGGTATTTATCAAGGTAAATGCAATAGACTTAACTTATTGATTATTAAAAACTGAAAATGGGGGCATCTTAAATGACCCCCTGTAGCTGGTGAGGTTTTTTCGACTTACATTACCTCTGATCTGTTCTGGAGTCTTGGGCTAACTGATATAAAAATGGTATCTTTACATAAAGATGGTAACACCATCTTTATATCAGTTAGCCCAAGACTCCAGAACAGATCAGAGGTAATGTAAGTCGAAAAAACCTCACCAGCTTCAGGGGGTCATTTAAGATGCCCCCATTTTCAGTTTTTAATAATCAATAAGTTAAGTCTATTGCATTTACCTTGATAAATACCATGAGGATTATATTTTAATACGGATGTCCTTCGAAAGTTTTTTAAGTGGCCATACAATGTTTTTAACAACTTTTTATTTAACTGATGATGGAATGATTTAATTCCAAAAAGATCTTCTTAAAATAAAAATTTAAGCTTGTAATAAGCACTTTTTTTATACCTTAATACACACGAACACCACGTGCTTTGAATTACGTTAACGTTTATATCACTGAATAGAGAATTGACTAACTTTTCAAATGAGCTAGCACACGACCCTTATTATCATTTAAAAAATAATCAGTTACGTCATTACACCCAGATCAACGTCACTAGCATTATATACATGCCAAAAAAATTAAAATTTAGAAGTAAAAATCGACTTGTTTCGGGATTTGTCTC
The DNA here is from genome assembly GCF_040954645.1 of Diabrotica undecimpunctata. Classification (NCBI taxonomy): domain Eukaryota; kingdom Metazoa; phylum Arthropoda; class Insecta; order Coleoptera; family Chrysomelidae; genus Diabrotica; species Diabrotica undecimpunctata. The sequence continues at coordinate 28,601,651 of NC_092806.1, read as the reverse complement.
CAAAGTTGGCTATATCACAACAAATGAATTTATTCGATAATTTTGTCCTACACTGTATGTTGTTAGTACTAAGAAATATCAATAGGTTTAATCGGAAAAGTTCTAATTAAATCGACAAATAAAGCTAACGGGGATTTATCAATCATAAGATTTATCAGGCCAACATCCTCTAGTCGAATCGGTTTTATCACAAGAAAATGTTTTGCATTCCAAGGCAAGTTCATTAAAAAAAAATGCCGAAGAGTGTTCTAGTTTGGTTATTTTTAAGTGCAAAACTTGATAACATAACTTCCTGAGCTGAAAATCGCATTAATGCGGTTTACGAAATAGTTATCACTTGGCAGTTATCAAATACAGCAGAAAAGTATATCCCAATCATAATCACTTCCTCTTATACTCCTACAAATGCTGTATTTTTACTGATTTTCATTTTTTTTTTGTAAACAGGAATTCATTTGTGCATGACTATATGCATTATTGCGGTACTCAAAAGTCTTAATAAAATATAAAGGCAGCTAAAACTAATACCAAGAGGTAAAATGGCTGTTATCGGCTTTAGTACTAACATGAACAAATAAAAACTTATTTACGAAAGACATTTAAGATTTAATTTCAATACAAAGCGTTACCGTTCCTCCTTTTAGAACCCTCAGAGCGAACCCTCAGAGCGAACGAAAAATCTTTATGTCATATTAGCAATTATTTTAAAAATAATGTGCACCAGACGCTAGAGCGATATCTATTAAAAACCAACAGAAATCCAAAGATTTCTTACGTTTGAAATAAATTCAGGAAAATTCCAAATCTGTGCTTTCTACAATTTACAAAGCAACCAGAGAAATGAAACTATCTACCTATGGAAAGCTCGAAACAGAAGTGGAAGATCAAGTGAATAAAGCAAACAGATCCGCAGAATGCCTGAATGAAACAATATGGAGAAATGAAAATGTCGGGAATTAAATAAAGGCAGAATTTACAAAACAGTCATCAGACCAATAATAACATACGCGGCAGAAATAAAACTCGACACAGAATGAACAAAAATATTGCTAGAAACAACAGATATAAAAACCATTTGAAAAATCAATAGTAATACATTATAGGACAGAGCTGGAAGTACATATATACGACGGAGATATAAAGTGGAGAACATCAAGGACTGGATAAGAAAAGGAAGAGTAGAATGGAACAATCATATAAGCTAAATGGCAACAAATAGAGTAGTAAAGACACATATATGCCTAGTAACAGCAGTGATGAGACGGTGAGAGACGGTTCCCCGATAAGAAGGCGATAACTGGGAAGACCACGAAAACTATTAAACGACTACTTACTAGAGGCACATGAAGAAACAGAGTGATGTCTACACAAAAAGAAAAAGAAGAACAAACGACTCATGTATAGTCCTTATGGCAGCAGTTACCAATACCTAAAGGAAAAATCACTAGAAAGAAAATATTAAAAAAGAGAATATTAATAGAAATTATTAATAAATAGTTATTAATACATAAAAATTTAGTCAAGAACATATCGAGTACATTACTTATTTTTTAAAGTAACACAAAATACATATTAAATTAAAAATTTGATGTTAATGTTAAGAGTAAACTAAATTTAAGACCAAGTACTTACCAAATCAAGAGTAGCAAAGAGATTGCTCCTAATGCTTTACAATAAATGCGTGCAAACCATATTCTTAATATATGGAGGAAAACTAAGTTCACAGCCGTTCTAAAACCTGGCAAAAAAAGCAACAAACCCAAAAGTCTACTAGCTCACCTCGTTGATTTGCACACGAAGAAGATATTCGAATTGTTGCCCAACCGTTTAATTACTATAGCTGAACAAATATTTATTCCATAACAAGCAGGTTTTAGATCCAATAACAACTGTGATTCTGATTCAGTTCAGTTAAGATGGATTCGAGAGTAGGCAGATCACTGAAGTATCATTGACCTACTTAAATGAAGTGTATGATAAGCCTTCTGTATGAAGCGTATGATATACACAATAGCCTTCTGTATAAAATGTATTAGATAACGGGGGATATATCTTTACAGACATGGTTCGCACCTTTTTGCAGAACTGTATGTTCTGTGTAAAGTTCCAGGGCAGAAGAAGACTCTGATGACCCCAAAATATTGGACTTCCGTAAGGGAGAGTCCTGTCTCCAATACTTTTTAACATCTACAACCAATAATTTATATATTTTAATAAAATGCTTCTTATACGCTAACCGTCTGGCATTGGCGGTAGAGGTGAAGGTCTTCGGAACCGCAGAACAATCCCTCACCGTCACTCTTGATACATTTAGAAAATACTATCAAGAAAACTATCTAAAATCTAACCCAAGTAAAACCTAGATATCAGCTTTGCATCTAAAAATGAAGGAGGCCCAAAGAAAACTGAGAGTTGGGTAAAAGGGAGTAGAACTAGAACACTCTTTTTACCCCAAATACCTGAGAGTTGCCCTGAACCGTATTATACAAAGCCCATTACACAAAAATAAAACATTAAGTTACCCGTAACAACATCATACGGAAAATTACTGAAAGTAAATGAGGAATCCGTCGGTGCTTAGAACCTCAGCCCTGGGCTTATGTTATTTTACAGCAAATTATGCTTGCTTAGCAAGAATCTGCACATGCTAAACCTACAGAATAATTACGGGATGCTTAAGACAACCCCAATAGAAAAGTTTCAATATTTGGCAGGTATATAATCTCTGAGCATTAGAGGTACTAGAAAGAAATAAGATTGAAACTAATAAGGCGCATCCACTATATGGGCACCAGCCACCAAGAAGGCGACCAAAATCGAGAAAGAGTTTCCTACATAGCTCCATTCGATACTCAGCCAAGCACTATCTCACACACATATCTATCAAGGATATATGTGTGTGATTGAAGGATAAGCTGTGCCACATACCATAATGCAATCATCCCACAGATACCTTTCCACCTGGCGGTGACCTGAGCTTAAAGGTAAGGTAGAGCTTAAATAGACTCAGAAGTGAAGTGTACAATACCAACGATACTCTGGCTAAATGAAACTACATTGGTGACCTGCCCACCTTATGCAAATACGGAGAACCACAATGCCCGGCGACCTATACATTGGAAGATCTATTGCTAGCGAAGGAAAATGCCATTAAAGTCGCCCTGTTTGGATCAGATAAAGTTTATTACGTTTAAATTGTTAGGTTTTTGTTACATACATCATGTTTGAATGTTTTATGTTTATGGTTCTCTTATCTATATAATTTCTTATTTGTATATTACGTGTAAATTAATTTCTTCTTCTTCTTCCTCTTTATAAGTAATTCTGCTTGTTCATTGATGGATTGATACCTCTATGGAACGATGTCACTTCATTTTTTGCGCGGTCGAAAGATACTTCTTCTACCGATTGGTAATTTATCTTTTGCTATTTTGACCACACGGGCCACCTCCATTCTTCTTATGTGGCTATTCCATTATTTTTTCTCTGTTTAGGGTCCATTCGTTTATACATTCGTCCATTTTTTGCTCCTTAAACAGAATTTAAATAGGATTGCATATTGTTTTTCTCGCAAATTTTGAGTGCAGCTGATACCCTCTAAAACAAAGTTAAAATATCAATATTTTTAATTGAAATTTAAAAAAACCAAAAATAAAAAGTTCCTAAATATAAATATTTTGTTATGTAATAAAGTTAGCAAATAAATAATATTAACAGATGACAACGGTTCCAACAGTCTACCATTCCTTTTTTCTAATTCAAAGCACTCTATTAAATTAAAAACGAGTTCTTGTGCTTGCGAAGTAAGAATTTTTCCAGGATAATCTAAAAAAATTATATTTATTTTATTTTTGTCATTTCTTTCACTTTTGCGGAAACTTAAACAAAACCATTCCTTAACTATGTAAATGAGGTTAACTTTGTATGTAAATTAATGGCAAAATAAAATACACTTACCATAAAATTTCAAACTCCAATATAAAATTAGTTGTGAAAACAACTGTTTGTGTAATATAAATAACTTTTTAATGAAAAAACAAGGCAAAAAACAGCAAAAAATCCAACAAACTGACAGCCACAAGTACACAAACCAGAACGTCACAAATTGTACTTAAAATCTGAAAACGTGCCCAAGCGTTTTTATATCTATGTCTATTCGATGTACTGAGTCCAGAGCGTTCATAAAAATAACATATGTCTTTACTTAATAACAGGCAGTAGCTGGTTTGTATCGTGGTATAGTCGCCTCGTATTTCGGTGAGACTGTGTAAAAATATATTTATCTGTAATAAAAGCAGACAATAAAAAATAAAATAAAAGTACTCTACCAGGAGTAGTTATTAACTGCAAAATTATCAATGACTAAGATGTATAATAATACAAAGTTTTAATATTCTTATCGATATTTACATTTAGATGAGCCTGGTAAGATATGTACAGTCGCTCAGATAAAGTTATCATCGATGCATTCTTTGCGTAAGATAACAATTTTTGCCTGAGCAACCGAAACCATAAAGTAGTTTATCCCAATAAATTTCGTTTCGACCGTCCAGTGGTTTACAATTGGGTAGGCAGGTATAATATTTTATATTATTTTAAACTTTATTTTTAAACGAAATATTGTTTATTTGGATGAAACCTGGTATGGTATTCATGACACCGTGAAAAAAGTTAGACGAATAATAACAAAAAGTGTTCTAATTCATTACCGCCCAATAAAGGACAGAATTATAATTTTACACTGCGGTGTAGAAAATGGATGCATCGACGATTTATTATTAATATCTGTAAAAAAAATAAAGACGTGAATCTAGATTATCATCAGGATAGGAGGGTTCAATTTGTGAATCATGGTTTGAAAAATCTATATATATATATATATATATATATATATATATATATATATATATATATATATATATATACATATATATCGCACAAGAAGTTCGAGCGTCAATTATAATGCTTTCAGCTATCAATATGATGGAAATGAAGTATAAAAAAAGTTCAACTCAGGAACCATAGATGTAAACGTTTAATGTTTTTTTTGAAGAAAAAAACAGAAGTTAGTTTTTATAAAACTAACTTCTGCAGCTGAAGAGCCAGCGGAACCCTCTAATCAATTGGAATATCTTTACAAAGCCGTGTAGTAAAATGTAAGCGACATTTTCAATACTTCTCTGATGATACCATCCAAACATATGCTGAAACATGTTTATGAAGAATTGTGTTCTAAATTGTCTAAATCAGAAGCAATTGTAGAAACATATTTATCAGAGTGTCCAAAGCAATCTGCTACAAGACTATAGGAGAAACATCTTACCTACATGACAGGACAGAGAATTATAATTTTACACTGCGGTGGAGAAAATAGATGGATCGATGATGTATTATTAATACCTACAAAAAAATATTAAAGGAACCTCTTCTTCCGAGATTACCTAAATATAGTGTGATTATCATGGACAACGTATCATATTATTCAAGATTAATGAGAAAATTCCAAATATTACTTGAAACAAATTACAAATTCAAGAATTTGTTTGAGAAAGATTTGTACTTTGAAGCATCATATAGTAAAAAGGAATTGTTGGAAGTTGTTGACAGTAGACAGTACCAGAAGGAATATGTTGTTGATAACTGTACTCGCAGTAATGGGCATACCGTGCTTGGTATGCCCAGTATTACAATTACTTCCTCCTTACTATTGTAAATTGAACCCAATAGAGTTAATATGGACACAACTTAAAGGTAATAGAAGAAGAAGAAACGTGGCTCCTAAATTTTTGTCTACTGCTCTCCAGTTAATTAGAAGAGAAGTCACAAAGATCACAGCAACCAACTGGAAAAGTGTAATCAAACATGTAATCGCAGTGGAAAATGACTATGTTAAATATTTACCAGCATTAACCAAATGAACTATAAATATAGAAGATACAACTGATACTAGTGATAACAGTGATTATGAGTAGATTATTAAGTTCTTATTTCCAACTAGGTGTTAGTTGAAACCTTTATTTTTATTGTAATTGTACAAATTCTCGTTTTGCTTATATATCTTTGAAAATAGAGTACAAATACACTTCATGATAGAACAAAAACATACAACATAATTTAATTTAAAATAATCAAAGTACAGGTTAAGTTATTATAAAATACCTGCTAGATATATAAAAAAGATGTTCATAAAAGTTTTAGACCTATTACCCATTTTTAAATTATTGAGATACTAAGTCTTCTCTCACACGGTGTCAAACCAAAGTTGTTAATAGAATACGCTGTATATAATTTAAAAAATTAATTCTTTATTTTTTTATTACAATAACTAAGTTATCAGGGATAAAATGTGATCATAAGTTTTAAAACTTATGAGCAGTTGAGTTATTAAAACGTTTGTATACTAAAATACTTGTACATAAAAAATTTATTTAATTGTATGTGATAATTACTTTTATTGACAATTTTTTATAGGTATTGTTATTTTACAATAAGTTCTATTTAGCCGAGTCGATTAGTGTTATCACTTCCTAGATATATCACAGAAGTTAACAACACCAATATTTTTTATTTAAACTTTATAGAAAATGAAACTTTTTCTTAAATAAAAATAAAAACTTTTATTTAATTAAAAATTAGATATCTACGCTACTGTTCAATAAAGTAGTGGTAACTCTAACAGTGTTGCCATTTTAGTAGTATTTTACTCCTCTGGTTCCTATAAATTTTCTCACGAAATTACGTGTCGACTATACGTCGTTGTAGCGTGGAAGACAATGATGCTACATAAAAAATTATGTGTTTTATCTCGCCAGGTATTAATGACGCACGGGAAACGAACCACCCAACTTTGTGGTGGTGTATTCTGTGGTATGAATTGTCATTATGAATATAAGTAGAACAAGACTTTTTGTACTAGCAGGAAACAAAACAAAGTAATTCGTTTAAGTTTTATTTTGAGAATAGAAATATTGTATTTTATATAATAATGTCCGGTTTATAGCGTCCTGTTTATTTTGGTTCCAGTATGCATTCAGGTCTATCGACCCAGTCTCTCTCTAAATTGCCTTTTGGACTCGATTAACCCATGGTGATTTTGGTCTTCCTCCTTTTTCGCTCAAGTGGATGCCAATCTAATATCTTCGGTAAGCAATGGTCTCTTTTTGCCGAAGCTTCGGAAAAAGTAGGCCTTAAGATGAATTTGGAAAAAAACAAAAATAATGAAAAATACACAATATATCTACATAGAATACATCTACCTGGGACAGATAATGAAAGTTAACAAAGAAAATCAAGCTGCCGAAATTACCAGAAGAATAACTGGGTAGGATTTGGAAAACTGAGTTGTGTCTTGAAAAGCACTAAAATAGAACAATATTTGAAAACCAGAATTTACGATCAATGTATCCTTCCTATACTCACGTATGATTCACAGACGTGGACACTTACTAAGTCTAATATGGATAAAATAGTAAAGGCACAAAGAGCGAGGGAAAGATCAATGCTCGGGGTGAGATTTATAAACAAAAAAAAACAAACAAATGGATTAGAAACAAAAACAAAGTAAAAGACGCAGGAGAACATGCTGCCAAATTAAAATGGAGCTTCGCAGGATACAATGCCCGACTGAAGGATAAAAGATGGAACCACGAAATACAACAATGAAGACCATGGTTAGGAAAGAGAAGCAGAGGAAGACCACAAATGAGATGAGCTGATGACATTAAGAAGATCGGAGGACACAACTGAAAGCAAGTGGCGCAAAATAGAAAACATACTTAAGGCTGAAGAACAAGAAGAAGGTGATGGTCTGTCATTATCTATATGTACATACTGGTATTGTATTTTAAAAATATAAAATAAAATAAACGCATTTTGAACTTCAATTTTAATTTTAAAATTCCCATTTTAAGATAAGTGGTGAAGAAAGTAAAACGGCCATACGTAATAGCTTTAGAAACTTATTCTGTTGTATTGTCTATTATAACATTGTTGTATACTGGGAAACACAATAAATATTGTTGTATACTGTGAAGCAAATGAACATCCAGATTTAAAGAATACAGCTCTAATTCACTCTAAAGAGACAATTTTCTCATGTCAGATATTTTACGAATCGGGTTTCGTTCGTGTAGAGTCAATTTTTATTATTTTTTGTTAAAATGCATTATTATTACCACAAAAATACATTTATGCTTTTTTAAACTTTCAAAACCCACTTAACAAATCTATTTTCATAAAAAAATTGTCGATATAGATTTTGTCTAAACAAAAATAATCTTACAATTGATTACATAATCTTATATAATAATCAAAACGTCTAAACTTAGACATTTTAAATCTTATCCATTTCTCTATTTAAAAATTCCGTTGCTTTTCTCATCCTGTTTTGCATTTGGTTAGTAACTGTTTTTAGAAGCACGTTAACAAATCTAGTATATATACTTTAATATTATTAATAAGAGCATTTTTTTAAACATGCTCTTTATCAATTTACACATTCATTATCAAGGGTAATTCTTAATTAATTGTACATAAAAATGTAGCAGATTTATTACTTTAAAATATTTTCAATTGAACAAACTTGTTAATTATCTAATTTGTATATATTTAATTTATTTATTTAATCCGGGTACGAATAGAAATGGCAAGGGCAGCGTTCTTAAAATTCAAACAATTGTTCTGTGACAAAAATCTGAATATTGCGCTGAGACTGAGGTTTGTTGAATGTTACGTCTGGTCGCAACTATTGTACGGGGTAGAAACATGGACACTAAAAGCGCAAATAGTTAAAAATATTGAAGCCTTTGAACTTTGGATATACCGGAGAATGTTGAGAATCCCATGGACTGCCAGGGTCACCAATGAGGAAGTGCTGAGAAGAATGGGTCGAGACAAAAAATTGTTGAGAACGATAAAAGTACGCAAGACTGCATACCTTGGACACATACTAAGAAATAATAAATATAGCCTTCTGAAGGTCATCATGCAGGGTAGAGTCGATGGCAAAAAGGGAATAGGTAGAAAGAGGAAGTCATGGCTGCGAAATATTCGAGACTGGACAAACATGACTGTAGACGAATTATTCCACGTTGCAAAAGACGAAGAAGCTTTTAAAAATGTGGTCGCCAACCTCCGTTAATGGGGACGGCATAGGAAGAAGAAGAAGATATATTTAATTAAAAATTAAATCCAAATGGATTACAATAGTTGATTTTATTCAAAACAACCGTTTTCGATCTTATCAGACCACCTTCAGTAAACTTTAAAGTACTTGCTATATAACTTCATCACCAAAAGTATTACAATAAACGACATAATGTCGATAATATTATAGATTTAACTGTCCAAGAACAATATGTTACTACTCGAAACAGCACTCACAGGAGTTTTGGTTTGCAGACTCCAGCTAACTGAATTCAGATGTCGGAAATTCAAATTAACTTATTAAAGTACTCTTTTAATGGAAAATAACAAAGCACGTTAAAATGGAGAGAACATATTGAAAGAATGAACCAATATAGATTGATAAAATCGGTTGTAAAATATAAACCACACGAAACAAGAGACGTGGGCGGCCCGAAGAAGATGGCAAAACTGAGGACGAAACATGCTTGAAGCCTAATCTTTGAAGTGAGGAAGGAAAAGAAGAAGCTCTGTTAAAGTATGATACTACTTTGATTATATCTTAATATATCTGTAATATCAATTTGGTAATGACACTCTTTCGCGAGTAGCTTTATCTTCTTAATTTTTTATTTAAATGAGGATAGCAGACTAGGTCAAGCGGGAAATCCAAGCACTTGCCTTGATTGTGTAAAATTATACGATTGAAAAATAAAATTAGAAAAGGCAAGCATTGGCTGTGCGACAAAAATAAGTCGAATATCACAACTGTCAAAATTGGTATATTATTTTACAATGCAATATAGGTGCATTTTTCCTATTTCATAAAAAATCGCCAATAAAAATACCCTTTTGGAGGCAACTTATCACCACCTGGCGTTTCTATGTACGTTAGAAATAATATTGTGATAGTACAGTTAATATCATTAGATACACTTCGCATAGCTTCATCATCATCATCATCAATCTGTATGCCTCTATTGATGGACTTAGATCTCCCTCATCTCTTTCCATCTGTCTCTCTCTTGTGCGGCTTGCATCCAGTTACCTCTAACACGTTTCATGTCGTCAGTCCATCTAGTTGGTGGACGTCCTCTGCTCTGCCTTGGTCTCCACTCTAAAATACGTTTTGTCCATCGGTTATCTGATGTTGTGTCAGCGGCTGTATCAACGTCTGTTTTGCCTTGCAATTCTTAGAAGGCACAGATTAAAGCAGAAATCTGAACTTAGTTTCGAAAATTAGTTTACGAATGTATTTATCAGATGTCGCTATTGCGTCCAGATCAATGCCATTTTATAATTGCTTCTAATATGTCAGGAAATATTATTTTCACGTTCAAAGCGGTTGTGAATAGCAGCTCCGAAGATCCCTTGTAGAGTGAAATACGTATAAGCGGATACACAAACGCACTATACGTGAAATAAAATCTTAACTGTCTTTTCTTTTTTTTTCAGTCCACTTATGTTTATTTTAGAGCTTTCATTATGCCATCATTTGCTTGATCTACATCTTATATTTCGTCTTGCAAATCTTGTACATATCTGGTTAGTGTATCTTCATACAGGACGTTGTTTTCTGGGGGAATCCATTTCGTTTTTCTTGTTTTTAGGATCACTTTGCTTTTTCCAATTTGACATTTAATATTATCTTAGCTCGGATTAATCTATGGTCGCTTCCTATTAAACATTTGTTGAGTACTTCGATGTCTTTGATTATTTCTTTTCTGTTTGTTATGATATAATCTATTTCATTTTTGACACTGCCATCTGGGCTGATCCACGTCCATTTACGCTAAGGCTTTTTATCGAAAAAAGAGTTTATCATAAATAAATTTTTCTGGTGTAAGAAGTTCAACAATCTTTACCCTCATACATTTCTTTCGCCATAGCTTACATGGTCACCATTACAATTACAACAATTATTAATATATCTAAACTTTCTGGCGAATCATGGCCAGCTATACCTATAGCTGATCACCCTACTGTATATATTGGAGACTTAAACAGTTACGAATGAAGCACAGAACTACGTCACTACTGACAACGCAGGCAACTCCCTATATGACTTAACTCAACTTATTAACCTCCAGCTGGTCTTTGATGTAAAGGATAAGGTACTTTTAGATCAGCTGCCTGGAAAAAATATATATATCTTGATTTATGTCTTGTAAGCTGAAATCATCAAGATGATGGGGTTCCGTCCTCGATACAAGTCCATAACAACGCCCACAACATTGACCTACAGTACTGTAAAATTTTAACAAGGGTGCTGCTCTCCAGCAGTCACCAACTAAAAACGGTTTAGAACAGCTATTACATCGCCTGCCAAACAAGGATTCCAAGAGGCTATAGGAAAGAAGCTAGGACGGTGGTGCAGAAGTATTATATAATGAAATCTAAGAGTATGAAAACCTAGATATAGTTGATGAGTTATCATTCTTATTGGCGAAAACCGAAAACAAAATCATAAAAAAGTAAATGTATGTTTTCAACTGAAAATCTAGACTTCTAGTAGGAAGGCTTGACGCCTATTAGAAAACCTGGTAGTAGACTGGCACTTACATACAAAGTTTCAAGCTCGCTCACTCTAGAGCAAATAGCCGCCAGAACTGTTAACCTATACCGAGCACCATCCCATAAAGCACATACAGCTAAGATTCTTCTTCATCTTCTTCTTCCTCTTTATAAGCAATTCTGCTTGTTCATTGGCGGATTAATACCTCTATGGAAGGATGTCACTCCATCTTTTGTCATCCGATACTTCTTCTCCGCCTCTGGTTTTATTGGGTGGATTTGTTAGCTCGACAGAACTGTTGCCAGTCCCAAGCCCAGATAAAGGAGGAGTGGGTCAACAGTCAGGTTAGTACCCTACTGATAGACTTTAAAACCATACAGCTCATAGAAACAAAATTATGCCTCGGAACAGTAATAATTTCATTACGATGACTAACGCGAGAAAGATGACAACGAGTTTATGGAAAACAGCTAAGATTAAACGAGAAAAATCAAAAAAAATGTTTTTTTCAACATTTTAGAATATAAGAGATTAAAGCGACAATCAGATATTTAAAATCAGGCAAATCTCCCGGATTTGATGGACGGCACAATCAATTTTTGATTAAAATGGGACCCAAATCAAGAAAATAATTGCCATTTTAAAACCTAGCAAACCAAATAACAATCCAGAAAGCTTTAGACCCATATCGTTAATAAGTTGTACCTATAAACTTCGAGAGACGACACTGGACGAAAATGCTGATCCCGAACATAAGAGATTGGGTGGACTGTGGCCACAGTCAACTGGATTATTTCCTGACGCAGGTGCTCACAGGATACGGATGTTTTAAGGCCTACCTCTCTAGGTTCGGAAAGGCTGACACAGATGAATGTATACTGTGGATACTCGAACACTGTAACACATACGATGTTAGATTGCAGCAGATAGATAGTGGAAAGGAACAGAATGAAGAGAGAGACAGGTGCAAATTTTGTTACAGTGAGAGAAATGATTGAGAGAATGATTGAAAATAAATCAGGTTGGACTAACACACACGGCTATATCCGTGCAGTGATTAAGAAAAAGGAAGAGGAAGAAAGACAGCTGGACCAACGGCAAGGGTAAGAGTGAAAGATGCTGGAAGTTCAAACTAGAGAAGTGGGTCACACTGTATGAGTTAGATAGGCGTGAGTCAGACTGTGGGGAAGGAGGAAATGCCCGCTGGGAATGATGCTGTACTAGGAGCGATAAGGGTCTTCTACGCGCTACCTGGAACGAGACAAGGAGCCTCCTTGCTGATAAATGGAGTGTGGATGTGTATGAATGAATAAAGGTAGTGCTTCGGAAGTGATGCCGGCCTTAAAGCGGCCATTCCGCTTCCGGATCGCTAGCAGAGGAGGGTCTGGTTTAGCAGATAGGCGTTCGGCGTAGACTCGGTGACGAGAGGGCATTTTAACGTACCTCGGGAACTATCGCCGGAAGTTATATTGGTGTTAGGTATCGCCACATCAATAAGTGTTGTTTGCCTAGTAAGTTTATTATCTAGGATGAGATCCGGTCTATTATGTGCCACTGATTCGTCTGTGAGCACAGTGCGGTTCCAGTATAGCTTAAAGTTGTCATTTTCAAGTATTCTGTCAGGGACGTATTGATAGTCAGAAAGATAGTCGGTTTGAAGAAGTCCCAGTTTATCAGCTAGTTTTTGGTTGATAATCTTTGTAAGTGAGTCATGGCGTCCTTTATAATCAATACCAACAAACTTTGTGAGAAGTGTTCTTACTTTTCGCTGGAGACTTTCTATATCCGTTTTTGATTACTTTATAATACCAACTGAGTAGGTAAGCGCAGAACAGGCGTATGTATTTAAGGCCTTAAACAAATATTTGCTATTAAAATATGACCGATTTAACTGTTTTATTCTTCGCACAAACTCAGAAGTTAGTTTGGTTTTCATTAGTTTATGGTAAATTTTTCGCGCTTGCTGTACTCCGAGATATTTGTTTATATCATTTTCACCCACTGCTTCGATGTTTTGGCCATTTGGCATATCGAAACCTCCGGGCTAAACCGTTTCTCTGACTATATTTAGTATACATCACTTGTCTGGTCCAAAGTGCATACTAATATCATTTGAGAAGGTTTCTACAGCTTTTAGCATCTGATCTAGGTATTTATTTTCTTTATTATTATGCTATTTGATAAATAAATAAGTAATTAGAGTCTAGACATAGTCTTTTCTAATTGAACATATTCTTTTATTTTTATTAGTCTAATGTTATTGGCATTTAACACTACTCTTGTGTTCTGGTTTTTGCTTAGTATAGGGATGTGTCTTATAACAGTTAAGTTTCATGTCATTTATTTACAGTAACTACACGGTGAATGGATATAGGTTCAAAAATCTTTCAATCGAGAAACAAAAAAGAAATTCAGAAAAAAGGCAATGCTATTTATTATACTCATTGGATATACGCCTTTACGAAACACTTTGTAAGAAATAGAAACTGCCGCTTTAGAGTATTTAATATTTTAATGACCCAATACTTTTGTATTTCGTTATCGACAGTAGTATACAACTCTCTCAATACAACAAACAAGTACCACTGTTCTGAATTATTTGTTATAGATAGCGTATAGTCGTAATTCGAGTATACAAAAATCTAAATTTGTAAGTTTGCAAATATTTTGATATATATCATTATCAACTAGTTTATTTTCAAATCTGAATGAGCAAACCGGATGAACCGTCTCCGGCAGTTTGGGAGATAGTACCTTTCATTGATAGTGATGCTTTAACTTAGTCGCAAATAATGTTTATTTATTTTTTGTCGTAGGTGCAAGATGCAATTCATGTGAAGAATCGACCAAATCTCAATTCCTTATTATGTTTAAATATGCATATAGAGTGTATAAAAAATAAAGTAACTTAGTAAACTTCTACTCAATTCCTATCCTCATCTCCAAGAAGTGTGATCTTGATCACACGGGTGAACCCCGGTAAACCTGAGCAACCCTATTGGAGATTGGGAAACCAGCCCCAATGGAAGGTATGGTCAGGGCGGACGAGGAAGGGAGAAAGCATAGATTGTTCAGAAGATATAGCCAGCAGCCCTGGCACTGGACTCGGATGCAATAGGCCGATAACCTGTTCACCTTAAACTCAGCTATCACGAATGCTACGAACCATGAACTAACCGGACGGACCAACGGACAACGACCAAAGCTACGGAATAAGGACTTAATGATGGATTTGCGACTGGGAACTTGGAATGTCCAAACCGTGCTGCAGGCAGGCAAAATGCACAAGATTTCACATGAACTATTGAAGTACGAAGTAGACATAGCAGCCCTCCAAGAAATGAGATTTAAAGGGCATGATTGCATAAATAAAAAAGAATACAGTATGTACTACTGTGGAGCAGAAAGACAAAGAGACTTTGGAGTGGGTTTTATGGTAAACTATAAATGCCGCAGGTCAGAATTGGGTTTCACTCCAGTTAATAAAAGAATATGCAAAATACGTCTAAGGGGAAAATTTCATAATATTACAATTATTAATATCCACGCCCCAACAGAAGCAGCAGATGAACTAGTAACCGATCAATTCTATGACCAACTACAAGTAGAATGGGAAAATGCACAGAAGAGAGATGCAGTTGTAGTCCTGGGTGATATGAACGCGAAGCTGGGAAAAGTACCAGTATGTGCAGAATCCTTTGGTAAGCATAGTTTACATCATATTACCAGCAACAACGGTATAAGAGTGACACAGTTGGCAATGGCAAACAAACTTAGAGTTGTTAGTACGTGTTTCCTTTACAAAAATATTCATAAAGGAACCTGGATGATACCTGGTACTAATAACTTTAATCAAATTGATCACATATTAATATCTAAGCTGTGAGCAACCTACGTAGCGGATGTTAAAACTTATAGAGGCGCAAATTGCGATTCGGACCATTTCTTGGTTATATCGAAGATAAAACAAAGAATATGAAGAAAAAGAGGAAGGCGCCAAAAACAAAATGGAACACATTTATGTTTAAAAATCCTAAAATAAGAATGAGTACCAGCAGAAAATAAAAGTAATATTAAATGAAAGAGGAAAACAAAACAACATTGAAGAAGAACGGAATGTTATCCAAACGACAATTACAAATATGGCAAAGGAAACATTAGGTGAAACCTAAAGCAAAAGAAACGAGGAATGGTTTGATCAAGATTGCCAACAAGTAATAAATAGCAAAAATATAGCTAGACAGAAATGTCTACAAAGGGATTCCCGATTGAATAGAAAGGCTTATGAAGAACTCAGAAAAGATGCAAAGAAAATATGTAGAAGGAAAAAGAGAGAAATGTTGAGTAGAAAAATACAACAAATTACAGATTATACTAACAGAAAAGAGACTAGAAAATTGGACAAGGAAACCAAGCAATACACCCAAGGATACATGACAAGAACAGTTTGCAAGAACAAAAATGGGGCAATTATCAGCGAGAAAGAGGAAATAATGAAAAGGTGGAAGGACCATTTTTAAGAGCTGTTAAACCCAGAAAAAGAACAAAACGAAGATGAAGAAATAATTCACCAAACAGCAGAACAACTAGTTGAGCAACCAACATTGAAAGAAACGATAAAGTCATAAAACATCTAAAAAATAACAAAGCACCTGGCTCAGATGAAATAACTGCAGAACTGACAAAGAATGGTGGACATGCGCTATGGAGGCGTATCCATAAACTAATCGACCGCATATGTACACTAGAAGTCATCCCGGAAGATTGGAAAGTGGAAATTATACTTCCTATGTACAAAGGGGGAGACAAACAACTCTGCAAAAATTATAGGAGCATAACAGTTTTAAATGTCGTCCACAAGATATTATCTGGAATTATATACAGCCGCCTGGAATCGTTTTCGGAGGAGATGATTGGTGAACACCAATCTGGTTTTAGACCAAAGAGGTCAACTATAGACCAAATACATTTTAAGAGGTATACATAAAAAACGTGTTGAATATAACATACCTATTTACAACTTGTATATCGATTTCAAACAGGCGTTTGATAGAATAGATCGACAAAAGGTGTTAAAGCAACTATCAATGTTGGGGATACCCAATAAGTTGGTTACACTTATACGAATGACTCTGGAGGGTTCCAAAGCAATGGTGAGAATAGATGGAGATATGACGCAGGCCTTTGATATTGAAAATGGAGTTAGACAAGGTGATGCCTTATCAACAACACTTTTTAATCTAACTTTAGAAGCTGTTGTTAGAAAACTGATATAAACGAAAGCAAAACAAAATATATGGAGTACACAAAATCGAATGAACATGAGAATCTGAAGGTAGACAACCATACCTACAAATATGCCTCCACTTTTCCTTACCTATGCTCAATAATAAATGACAACAACATCAGTCAAGAAATCCAAGCACGGATTCTTAGCGGTAATAAGTGCTTTTATGCATACAAAGACTTAATGAAGAGTAAGTTACTGAATCGCGAGTCTAAGCTTAGACTCTATAAATACAAAACAATAATTAGACCAGTGGTCACATAGGGTTGTAAAACGTAGACCCTCTCAACCACTGATGAAAATCAACTGAGAATATTTTAGCGCAAAATACTAAGGAAGATATTTGGACCAACCCAATACAGCGGAAACAATTCCTCGACGGTTCGACCTGTCCATTGTCTAATGTTTTCGTTCGAGTTTGCCCTTAATAATTAACCGGAGTAAACGATATTTTCAGGTCCTTTGATTACATGATCTTTCTGAAGTGTTGTACTTTTCTGATTTTGATGATGTTAATTAATTCTCGTTATTTATGCATGGTCTCTAACACACGTTCGTTAGATATGTTGCTACCATATCAATCCAGCTACCCAGATATCTAAAGTGTTCTACCCTTTCCAGGATTTTGTTATCTAATTTTAGTACTTAGTCTTCGGTATTAATTTTTCACCACTCTAGCGACCCATCTTATCTTTATGTTTTGCCTCGTAGACCTTTCAACACAGCAACCTTAAAGAACTTTTATTTATATATATCCTATATCTATGTTTGAGGCTTTCGGATATGCTTTAGCGCCTACTGTTATTTTGGCTCGAGTCCTTGCTTGAACAAGTACTCACTTTTCTTCTCGCTGCCCAAATCATGTTTATTTAGTGGATGTTTTTGGGTTCTTGCTAAGCGTGATTGCGGTTTTCCTGATTCCTTTTCAGCAATTTGTAGATGTGCATCTGGGTGTGCATGTGTGAGTATGTGTCATGTTAAGTCAACAGATCTACATCTGATGCCTTAACTGCAATCCCTATATCATGGTCTCAGTTGATCCTGAATTGTTTGTTTGGATATACCTTATTCACACCTGTCTTATGGTCATATATATCAATAGAACATTCCTTATTAGCTATTGCGATAGTGATAAAGCCTGGATTCTAATTGATGACTCATGTAACTGCCTGGAATCGTTTTAAATTGATTTTTATTGAGCATATTTAGGATATTTTGGATTTTACCAATAAAGTAATCCTGGAGCGAATTGGATATGAACTAGAAATATTGACATCAGTAAAATCTAGAAAAGCAATTGATTCTGGACACCTCATATACATATATATATATATATATATATATATATATATATATATATATATATATATATATATATTATATATTATGTTTGGAAAGACTTCCGCGGTCTTCCCAGTTGAACCGCGTTGATTTTCATTGCGCGGAACTTTCGACATCCTCTCTGATGTCTTCTATAGAGCTTCCAAGGTCTCAGTCTCCCGAGCCCCCAGACACTACTACACTGATCGATATTCACTTCACTACTTAGTAGTGAAGCCCCGAAGAAGACATCAGAGAGGATGTCGAAAGCTCGGCGCAATGGATATCAACGCGGTTCAACCTGGAAAACTGGTGAGTTTAAAATTAATTTTTATAATAGTATTAATCTTAGCTCTAGGTTTAAAAATATTCAATAATTGAAAACAACCTGAAGAAAGAACTAAAACTACCTTGGGTATTCAAATTTTGGAAATAGGACAACAAAACGAATCTGCTGTATTATATGTAAATATTATGATCAGTTTAATTTTTAATGCGGTAGTGCACAGCAATCTTTAAGTCCAAAACGTCCTACAAGTGAAATAGTTATATCAAAGATAAATAAGGCAGATTTCGTTATAATAGAAAACATACTTTTGTTATAACTGTTAAGATACTGTTTAGAGCGACAAAAAGTGATTTATTAGGAGCAAAAATAATATTGTACTTATATGAACAGCAAAAAAACCAATTTCAGAACCAATAGCTACAATCATATCATATCTTCATCTCTTACAAGGTTAAAGCTCCAAAAATATGTAAGGTCGGCAGGAAGGCAGAGTTCACAAATGTATTTATCTGTGAACAGTGTTGTATTTAGTTGGTTTCACAAAAATAATGAAAAAACTACAATTTAATATACTTTTGATTACGTTTTTGATTAGAAATATATTGTCATAATCGCTTCTTTTATTATTTTAACTTACAAATTATTTATCTCAGGTCCAGACAAAAGATCAGTTTTATTAAAGTACTGAGGCGGTGCTGTAATTAAACAAACAATTTCCTCTGGATCATACCAAATAATATAATCTGTCTTCAGCCATCTCCAATGATATCCTATTTTTTTCATAGCTTTAATTTTGAATTTATCTTCTGTTATTCCTTCTACTACTCCTGGAAAATGTTTTTCCTCGTAAACTACAATGACGTAGTGACCTAGTTCGTAGTCGCCCACCTCTAAATCCATAGAATAGCTTTCGGCTTTCTAGTTCTTTTACCTGTTTTTTTGCCAGAGCCAACATTTTTGTTTAAAATTTCATTTTATTTTTCATTTGCTCCATCTATCTCTCCTTTTTGTTTTTCTTCATTCTCAATGTTTAGGTTTAATTTGATAGCTTTCGAAATTTTAATTTTTACTGTTTTCTTGCCTTTAGATTCTGCATTTTTCTTCGTGATGTTAGGTGCTTTTTTTCTTTTTCTTCAAGCTTTTGTTTTTTCCTTGCTTCTTTTTAATTTTTTTTAACTTCTGCTCTCCTCTCGTACTACATGAAATCATCAATAATCGTTACTACAAGTGTTAATTTTTTATTGAGTTTTCACTCACCTTCAGTCGAACATTGGGATCTTCTCTTCAAATTTTCATGTTTTTTAAAAACTATAATAATTTTTAAATGTTTAAAAATATGAAATTCACACTTTATATTAGAATAATAATTGTGAAAAGATTCTAATTGTCTCAATACTTTGATACTCTTTTACAGGGTATTTCATTTAAAAAAAATATTTTTAACACATTATTGTATGAACAAAAGTTACATAACTAGTTTATTTAACGTCCTTTAACTTTTATAAAAGTAATTATAAGACAGAATAACAAATTTCCAACTTGCTTATGAAGAGTTAGTATTTTTAAGTAGAGAAGTATGTAATCTTCCTTCTGTTGATTGTTCTTTCTTGGAAATAAATGTACAGCCATTCTAATAATTATTTTTTCAGTATTCCAATCGATAAAAAGATACCATGTGCTTGTGCTTATTTCGAAAACGAAATTGTCAATCAACCAGAAGAATTCCTCCGAGATCAATACCCAAAAATGATCCAGTATAATACTTATCCATCAATAGGACATTTTGCAGCTATAGAAAATAACAAAATTTTAACTGAAGATATTATGTCGTTTATAATCAAATTGTATCATTCAAAATTATTTTGATAAAAATTGCGTAAATTATGAGCAGAAAAATTTTGTGTAAAAATATATTATTATACATACTTTCCCCACTACAAAGTATTTTTTATTTAAAAAAAAACATCATGTTACAAGCTAAGAAACTATTACATCTATTCTTGTTCTCATTTAGAACTAAAACAAATAAAGTTTACATCTTCGAGCACAAGTTTAAGGATTAGTATGACAATAACAATTCTTTGTATATCAATTTCTGCATCTTTAAAAATACATTTTTCGCTATATTCGGAAGTTATGTAAGCATATGATATTTAATATCGTTACCCGAAGTGGTGTTAGAACTATTGGTTAGTGAAAAGTCAAGTTCTTTCCTTGTAAATGGATTTAGAACAATGTTTTCCTTCGGGTTTGCCCTTAATAATCAACCGGAGTAAACGATATTTTCAGGTCCTTTGATTACATGATATTTCTGAAGTATTCTACTTTTCTAATTTTGATGATGTTGATTAATTCTCGTTATTTATGCATGGTCTCTAGCACACGTTCGTTAGACATGTTGCTACCATATCAATCCCTATCAAAATAACTTGAAGTTATAGGAGAATTTTGAATCGTTATAGCAGGGTTAAATCGCGGAGATACTATGTTGTCAAAAAATGGTTTAATCAAATCATCATTAGGATGATTAATGCTTGGAATTAATTTCTTGGCTCGTTCCCTACATTTTTTATAGGCACATTTTTTATTTAAGTATGAACACCAGTTTTTGAAACATTTTTTGGCTTTTAGTTTAAGAATTTTTGTGTTTGACATCGTACATGATTAGCGAAATTAGATTTATTTTATATGTTCTTAAAGCATTTTTTTATTGTCAGAAACAACTGTAACCCTTAAAATTATATTGTTTATCCGGTTTAAACCACGCCTCACTTAATAAGGCAAGATCAATGTTATTTCAATTTAAAAATGTGTTAAGGTAAACCGACCTAATAACGGCCCAGTTAAAGAATATTTGACCTTAGACGTAAATATTAAGGAAACGAATTTGATAGCTTAAGGTTTTCTTTATCCAAATAATTAATAAAAAATAAAAAATATGTTTTTATTCTCCAAAAAAAAGATTTTCACTAAAACGCAAAAAACTTTAATTCTGGTCTATGTTCAAAAAATAGTGACAATTCCCGCCTAATGGTGATATAATTCCGGCATGCATATCAAAAAATGTAAATATTTATTTTAATATTTTCATTTTTTTTTTATTACATAAGAGCAAAGAAATATGAGAGACTTACAAATTATTTGTCTCAGGTACAGAAAAAGACCCCTTTTATTAATGTACTGAGACGATGCAATTAAACAAACAATTTCTTCTGGATCATACCAAATAATATAATCTGTGTCTGGCCATCTCCAATAATATCCTATTTTTTCCATAGCTTTGATTTTGAATTTATCTTCTAATATTTCTTCTACTACTCCTGGAAAATGTTTCTCCTCGTAAACTACAATGACGTAATCACCTAATTCGTAGTCGCCCACTTCTAAATCCATAGAATTGTAAACTTTCGCTTTCTAGTTTATCACCTGTTTTTCTGCTAGAACCAACATTTTTAGTTAAAATTTTCATTTTCTTTTTTATTTGCCCCATCTATCTCTCCTCTTTGGTTTTCTTCATTCTCTAATTTTTTGTGTTTTCTTGTTATCATATTCTGTATTTTTCTTCGTAATGTTAGGTGTTTTTTTCTTTTTCTTTAAGGTTTTGTTTTTTCCTTACATCCTTTTTATTTTTTTAGCTTCTGCTCTTCTCTGATACTGCATGAAATCATCAGCAATCCTTACTACAGGTGTTAATTTTTTTGTAGCCTTGCTTTTGGACGTTTGAGATATTTTTCTGGGGAAATAAAATGCATTTTTAAATGGCGTTGGAAATTGTGGAGAAGTGACAAAATTAGATTCAGCAGAATATATGGGATACTGATTTTCAAAAAAGGTTCAGAAATCATGAACTATTTTGCATTCACATCTTTCAATATACTTTTTGGTATACCATACATTTTGGATAATTTATAGGCAGACATGCCACTTTTCATATGTGAATTTTTTTTGTATTGGCTTAGGCTTTTTAGTTCTGACCATGATTCTAAAAAAAAATCAAATGTGAATAATTGAGTCATTTTTTGTAGATACCATGTCAGGCTAAATTTGGATTAGACCATAATTAGAGCACATTCGAAATATAATTAAATCTAATACCTTCCAGAATAAAATAAAATTATTTTAATGTTTTTTGTAATTAATAAATTTTCAGACTATATATTTTAACATAAGTAAGTAACAAAAATTAATTTACTATTAGAAATAACTACATGACTTTCATAGTTGTAAACTTCCTTTTTTGCTTTTACAGAAAAAAAAAGTAAGGGACGGAATTCGATAGTACGTTTTTGGTAATATTTTTTTAAAAGAATATATTTATGACTTTTCTTAATAATTTGTGACAATAAAGAACAAAAAGTTGAATTGAAAAAAAAAACATCAACATTAGTAATTACGGCCTATTGGGCCGTAATTAGATTAGCTACTAAAATTGTGCCCTAATACCGGCCTAATCCTTTTTTGGTAAATTCTACTTTGTTTTGACCCAAAAACTATAGTGTTTTATAAAAAATACAACTATTAACTATTTCCAATGAACAAAATACTGCATGTAGGTGAAAAAATATTTTCTGTAATAATTTGCAAGCAAATATTGTAACCAATGAATTTCTCAATGCTTACCTGAAACACAAGGATTGACGACCGCTCTCCAACTGATTGCGTCGCTTGATTAAATCGAATTGATTAAAACAAAAGCTAGAACATGTCACCTCACCATTTATACATAAAAAAATGGCCTAATAAATTTTTCGCTGCGATACACACGCGCCGTAATATTAAGTTTAACCAACTTAAGCGTATTTACGAAATAATTTCAATTTTTTTAATAGGCCGGATTTACATCACGAATTTATATAGACCGTTAATAAGTAGTTTTACTTTATTTTTGTGTAAATACTGAAATATTAATATATCAAATATGTATATTGCTATACACTTTTTACCTTTTTTCTTTCTTTTTATGATCCATTTGAACAGTAAATAGAGTCTCTTTCAGTCTTATGTTACTAGTTGGTTCCCATACACGGTTACAGCTTATCATATATTTGCGTATCTATTTTGGATTCTTTTAAACTAACAACTTAACCACACCTGCGGCACTCATGAGTGAATTGCGTAGCTCACGGTATCACTGCTAACAAAGGAAAAGGGTGCAGCAATGGGACAGTCAGCTATTCCCGTATAGAAATATTCGACATGCCTCGAATAGAGCAGTCTGAGAGTCGACAACTTAGGTAAAGAAATATGAATTATGCATTCGCTCAAGAATCACCGCTCAATGAACATTAAACCTACCAATTTTCCGCAGCAAGATGAATCGCTATGAAACTTTTCGGTAAACTGTGTTTAACTGCAAGTAAAACAAGAAGCATGGGAATTCTGTTTTTGAAAAGTAATTTCCCTGATGAAAACCAGGAGATTGACCTTGTTGAGTTTCGAACGCGACACCTTACATTGACAAAATATTTGAAACTGGTATCACAAAGTCCAATACCTATATCACAACAAAAGTATAATGATCTATTGGTATTACTGCCATATGTTCCTACATTTTGCTACGATTTTTATAAAAACTTAAAGCACACTAGTAATACTAATATTGACTATCCAGAAGGAGACTTTCTTGAGGATGAGAGAGTAATCTGTACCTTAAATAACATTTTGGTTAAATACATAGATGTATTATTTGTATTTGTTAAGGTAAATTGTATGGTTAAATAAATTTTGTAAGTCAAATAGTATTGTAGTTGATATTGAATACCCCATAATCTCCCGTCTTACAGTACAATTATTTTATTAGGGGGATACAACACCACGTCCATTAAAAGGGTTAAAAAAACACAGGAGTTTTTTTAATTATAACAAATGCATTTTGTAAGTACCAATAGATAGAATGATCTATTAAAATATTGTTAGTATTGATCTATCTCAATAAATAGCTGCAACAATAACACTTTTTTGTGAAAAAAAGTTTAAAACTGCTCTTGTAAAGTTATGAAAATAGAAATAGTGTTCTGTATACTTCCGAGATACAGTTATATGTACTCATAATATAAACTCACATCGTGTAATTCATGTAATAAATACAATTAAGAACAATCAAAGTCTTAGATATCAAGCCTACCCTGGTAGTCACTTTTTTTCATTGTTTTATGTCATTAAGTAGGTACTTTCTTAAAGGAAAACATGTTAATCGGTATCGTTTTTTCGTAATCAAATATTGATTAGATAACTCATTCTGATTAGAATATGTTTCAACCAACAAAATTATGTTAAGTATTCGACTTAAGATCACCATCAATATTTTTAAATTCTACATAAATCTGGTATGGTACAGTTTCTTTTGAAATTAAATGTTGTGTTGATATGGGATTAAGCCACAATTGATTGTAATAAAATTCACAAATTCACCATGGAAAAAGAAAACAATAATTCACTTCCTTTTCTGGATGTGCTAATCACAAAACATGATTTACACATGCAACCAAAGTTGCATACCAGAAAACCAACCCACACCAACAGATATTTAAATTACCACTCAAATCGCCAAATTACCACATAAAGATCAAAAAAAATCATCAAATCAATAAATAATAGGCCCAAAACACCTGCTCTAATTGAAAGGCATTCCAAGAGTAAAAAACCTGCTAACAAAGATTTTAACAAAAAATGACTACTCATTGCCATTTATAAATAAGGAATTTCGTAAGATACAAGAAAGAAAACAAACAACAAAACACCACAAGCAATCCAAAAAGACTTAAAAGAAGGACCCAAGGATTACAGCAATATCATATGTAAAGGGCTAATCAGAAAAGCAAAGCAGCCCTAGCAACTCCGTGAGGAAAGATCGTTCTCGCCTTTGCCGATGACATAGATACAGTAGCACAGTCAATATAAGAAGTGTTGAGGTTATTTTCTCGAGATGGTGAAAGAATTTAAATATCTAGAAGCAACCACCACCAATGAGAACATAGTAGAACGAGAAGTTGAAACGTGAAAACTGGCAATACTGGCGGGAAACAGATCTTGCTTTGCCACATCTAAGAGGTCAAAACTTCTCTCATGCGACCAGCATTAGTGTACGGAATCGAAAAGGGACAGTAACAAAAAAACAGAAGTACCTAAATAAATTGCTGGTGTAACGTAAAATCTTGCAGAGATAGCGTGATAAACGAATAGAGTCGCAGGCACAAAAACGAGTAAGGGTTCCTGGTTAGAGAGAAAAATGTAGTGAGATATATCAAGGCCTATTGACTAAGATGGACAGGACATGTGATATGCAGTAATAAATATCGTCTTATAAATACGTGGAAAGATTCAATCAGAGAGGATCTGAAGAAAGTGGGAGTGAGGCTAATGGGAAATAGTGACACAGGACCGACAAAAAAGGAAGACAGCAGTAAATGCGGCCAAGACTCACGAAGAGTTGTAACGTCATTGATAATGACGATAAAAGAAATACAGGTTAACATTCATAGAGATGAAATTATAATATTTTAACACAATAAACTGCTCTCCTGTAAAGTTATGAAAACATTGAAGAAAAAAACTCAATAAGTATAATATAAATAAAGATAAAAGAAAAAAAAGTTTTTCTCGTTTTCTCTTTTCTGAATTTCGTATAGAAAGCTATCTTTTTTAATTTCATAAAAATAGTATTTAACAATATGAACCTTTGTCCTTTTCATGTTAAATGCGTCTAATTTTTAAAAATGTTCAGGAAATTGGCGAGAGAACCAAAGATAAAATTATTTTTGTAAATATTATGCATAATCGGAAGGTAGTGCTATCTTCCAAAATTAAAAAAGGATAACCAATAGCGATATGGGGAATAGGTAAAGCACCGAACTCATGTTTTATCGCATGTGATTTTACCGGAAACATTGGGTTCAGTGTGATATTGGTTCTTCCTTTTTAGGCGAAACAAAATCTATATAATTCAAAGAGAACATCAAATATGATGCGATGAATGAAAAACACGCATGAATTCTCATTGAATAAAGCTTTGAGGTAAGAATGTTGCATATCACCAAGATTGTTCAAAATCTATGTAGCAGCAGCTTTAACAACAACCGTTTGCATTAACAACACGTTAAACTTTGTAGTTTTCCGACTACCAAGCAATTATATAAAATGATAAGGAAGATAGGGGGTACCTTACATGATGTGCAAGTTAATTGAAGAGTAGGAAATCTGGGATTTAAGGGTCAAACATCTCTCTATCGGTTAAGAACCTAACATTAAATAACGAAAAAACAATAACCCACTGCCAAGACTATAACTATTTGAGAGTGAATTTTGACTTAACTGGAACGGAGAACAGAGAAATAGTAAAAAAAAATGTTCTGTCTAAATGGGATCCTATATAAAAAATACGCCTTTCCGTTTCTAATCGCCACTCCTTTCTATTTGGCCGGTCTTCTTTATTTCCGTTTCTCTATGGCAGCGTTTTTTAACATTTTTCAGTCCGAGGACCCCTAGAAAATCAAGCATAATTTTAAGGGCCCCTTTATAAAGATCACAAGAATTAGTTTGGAACAATTTATTTGAGTGCTGAAAAAGAAACATTTTTATGCAAATTAAAAATATTGTATTAATGTGAAGTTTGGTGTTGCTTTTTGGCTACTGGTGTGGATAGGAACAGCAGTTAACGTTTTAGTGCTACTTCTTATATTTCTCTATAAACTGTTTTTATATTCACCCAAAAACTTAATAAGAAAAATTCTTTGAAATGACATGTTAAAGCTAAATCACATGATATCTGAAATATCTGCGTTGAAAAAGTCAGCTGTCCAGTTTTTATTTCTATCGGGTTCTGGAAAACAATCCCGGAAAGAAGACCGCAAACCTCGGAGGTGTTTAAACATATCTTCTTCTGCTTGCGTTATCAACACTTCCCCACCAAAGGATTCCAAAAACGCTACCAGTGTAGGAAAATGATAATAGTTTTTTTTAATTGCACGATTAGTCCAAAGGTCAGGGTTTTTCATCATGGTTTCTATTTTATCTTCAACTTGAAAGATGTTATTATCTCTTCCTTATATATTTAAGTTGAGCTCTTTAATGGCACTGAAGATATCAGCCAAATATACCACCATTCTAAGTCGTTCACAGTTATTAAAATGATCAGCTTGTTTATTTCCACTATCTGCTGAATTCTTAACAAAAATCATTCCGATCTCATCTCTCAGCTCGAAAACATGCGACACAACTTTGTCACGAGACAACCAACGCACCTCAACATGCAATAACAACTGCTTGTGAATGCTTCTGATGTCTTCACAAATCATACCGAAAATACGGAAATTTAGAGACCTGGTCAATGAAATTCACGGCCTGCACTATCTCGTCTAACACTGTTTTTAATTTTTCAATCATATTTTTAGTAGCTAATGCTTCTTTATAAATGCAGCAATGATGCCAGATAATAGATGAATTTATTTTCTTCACACGACCCTCAAGTACTGTCCGTGTACCGGTCATAACCCGAGCACCAGTTGTACTAGCTGCCATACATTTATCCTACGGTATTTCATGAGTGAGCATAAAGTTGTTCAATACTTCAAATATTACTTCACCTGTAGTATACAAGAGAACGATAAAACGTCCAATTGTTTTAAAGCTTTTTCTCCCTCCATAGCGGAAACCAGAATTTTAGCGCACAGTAATATTAATTCTTCAGCAATGGTGTGAGGTTTACCAGTTTTTGCAACTAATAAACATACTTGGTACCCTTGGTACTGGTAATATCCCTCTTAAATACAACGATGAAACTTTTCACGAGTATTCTTAAGGACAAATTGGAAAGGCAAATCACTAATGCTGAAGAACAACAAGGTTTTACAAGAGGGCGGTCTATAACAGATGCAGTATTCATAATAAAACAAATAGAAGAAAAAGCTATAGAGTTCGACATGCCAGCGTATATTTGCTTCATTGATCTGATGAAGGCGTTTGACAGGGTTCGCCTGGAAGACATTCTAAATATATTAATAGAAAATAAAACACCGAAATACATAACTACCTGTGAGCCACCAAGGTGACAGTTTAAGCCCCATCGTGTTTAACCTACTCATGGGCAAAATGATAAACAAAGTAACATCCCTCAATCTCGGATACAGTATGGGCAACAAAAGAATTGATATGGTGTGTTACGCAGATCTTAGCCAGTATGTGATTTTAGCTGAAAATATTGAAGATCTTCAGAGACTGGTGACCAGAATAGCGAAGTATGGAAAAGAGTATGGTCTAACAATGAATGTCAAGAAGACGAAATTTATGAGAATATCGAAAACTCAAAGAAATAACAAGAATCTTCTAATAAACGGAACCAACGTCAAACAAGTGGACAAATATGCATATCTGGGAACAATGATTAACTCCACAAATGATTACATTCAGGAGATCAAAATCAGAATAGAAAAAGCTAGAGCAAATTTCAACAAAATGAGAAGAGTGCTATGTACAAGGGATTTAAAATTGGAACTAAGAGTTAGGTTGGCGAGGTGCTATGTTTTTTCGACTTTATTTTATGGAATGGAATCTTTCACCTTGAATGCGACATCAATGAAAAAAATGGAATCATTCGAGCTGTGGGTGTATAGAAGAATTCTGAAAATATCGTGGACAGAACACATGACAAACAAAGAGGTTCTGAGAAGGATGAATAAAGAAAAAGAAATTTTAAATATAATTAAAACAGGACAATTGGAATATCTCGGACATATTACACGTGAAGAGAAATACACCTTGCTCCAACTGATTATGCAGGGAAAGATCCAAGGAAAGAGAAGCATAGGGAGGCGTAGAATGTCATGGCTGCGCAACCTGAGAGAGTGGTACGGATGTACATCAAATGAACTGTTCAGAGCAACCGTCTCAAAAGTCCGAATAGCTATGATGATTGCCAACCTCCGCCGTGGAGATGGCACTTGAAGAAGAAGTTACGCAGATGATGCAGCAATTATTGCCGAATCAGAAAATGATCTTCAGAGACAGCTTTTTCAGTTCTTTCAAATTAGCTGCCAACTAAATATGACCATTTGTACCAACAAAACTAAATGTATGACAATATCAAAAGATCCGCTCAGATGTAAGTTAGTGGTTGAGAACAACCCCATAGAACAGGTGATACAATTTAGATATCTGGGCATAGATATATCAAGCACACACGACCCAGTAAAGGACCTAAGGAGTCACATCGTAAAATTAGAATCTACAAGACTTGCATACGACCGATCATGACATATGGCATAGAAGTACGCGAAGATACCAACAAAACGAAACTGATGCTAAGGGTTGCCGAAACGAAAACCCTAAGAACAATAGTGAGAAAAACAAGAAGAGACAGGGTGAGAAATACAAACGTCAGAGAGCAGTGCAAAATTCAAGATATTGTAAGATGGGGAAGGCAGCGTAAGAGGATGTGGTACAATCATCTAAGATGAATGGATGAGAATACACTCCCAAAAGATTGCCCTAGAAAACAACCCGCCCGGTTCAACACCTCCCGGAAGACCACCTAAAAGATGGAGGGATAGTTGGCAATCTACCTCCCAGGAAATTAACCAGAGGCAGCTTTAGAATTAAACAAATCGAAAGATCTCCAAGAAGTAGAAGAAGAAGAAGACATTTATTTATTATTTCAAATCTCCAGAGATAAGACCACGGCCCCCCTAACACATGCTCTAGGACCCCAGATGTCAGACTACAGGTTAAGGAAAGACAGCTTTACGGGGTCCAGTCTAATCTTATGTGTTCTTACCTATATTTTCTTTTGGCTCTTCTCCAAAAGTTTATTTCAGTACTTAATTGATAGGCATTATATTTTTGGTAAATTTTTATAAGATGACACATAGAGAAGAAGAAGGTAAATCCAACAATTACATGTGCATCAGTGGTATGGCGGCTAAAGCTGCAGCAAATAAGTGCCATCCTAGTTAGATCAGGACATAGTAAGATTGCAAATGAAATTAAAGATACTAACTGAATGAAGATTTTTTGACCATATGACATCAAAATATAGGCCTAAAGTACCTTTGGTCAGGTGGACATTTGCCCACGAAAGGGATGAGGCAGAGGAAACACACTGGTATATTATACCTGGTATACGTAAAACACACTGCAGACCTTATTTTCTAACACACCAATGGTTTCACGATGATATATTTTTGAGTTTATTGGTCTATTTGCAACAATGTACGTTTCCTTAAAATATCTTGCCATAAACTCTGAGTTTTCGTCGGTAACTATTTTTCTTGATACTCCATACTTTAAGATAAAGTTTCCAATCAATCAATTGGCTAGTGTTTTAGCTTTGAAACTTTAGCGTGAAAAACTTAAAAGAAAAAATTCAAACCGAAATTAGTAGTAGGTTTGAAATAATTGTAATAAGGAGAGAGTTGATAAATCAGACATTAAAAACTATCGGCAAATAAAATATTTCATAGAAGTTACTAAAATATTAACCACAAAACTGACAGTAACATGTGATGGTTATCAATCAAATGAACAATCTGATTTTGGAAAGAGATCAATCACTCCTGGTATTTGGTGAATGATAAAAAGGATAATAGAAAAGACCAACAATAGAAAATAGATAACATAAGAAAAGTAGTAAATTATGAGATTACGCAATGCCAATATCGAGATTTCTGAGATATATGAGCACAGAAAACAAAATGCGAATAGAATACCTACGCGAGTATTTTATTCTCGTAGTAATTTAACTTTATAATATGAGAACAATAGAATTGACTCTCAAGGGATTAAACTTCTTGAAATATATTATCTATTCTATTCTATATGGCTGTGCAAATAATACATTACTCAGAAAATTAGATACTTTACAAAACAAAGCTTTGAGACTCTCCATTGGTGTAATGAAATCCACTCCAAAGCACATTTAAATTGAGTAAGAAAACGTTCATTTTTACAGCAGAAGCTTTTGCCATTATAAAAGCTATAGATTTTATAATAGGGAATAATACTACATACTCCATAATTCTTACTGATTCCCTTTAGTTTTAAATTGTGTACAATCGCATTTGCAAATCAACTCAGCATATATCCATCATTACATAGCCAAAATAAAAACGATGCTCTCGCAAATTCAAGAAACTAAAAAACTGATTTTTGTTTGGGTAAAAGCACACTCAGGCATCACATACAATGAAAAAGTTGACAAAGCAGCTAAAGAAAGCATACATTTGGGAGAAGTAATTACACCCTTATTAACATTGGATGAGAGAATAAATATAGTCAAGGATAATTTATATCAAAAATGGTCTTAACAATACAAAATATTTCTGTTTGACAAAATGCACAAGATACACATTTGCTGGGACCCGAGATTCGAAAAAACTACTGGTTTGGAAATTACAACTATCCGAGAAGTTCCATAAAAACCATATCCCGGATGAAGTTCGGACATGCTTGCTATTTACACAAAATAAAAATAAATGATATTTGCATTTGATTTGGGATATTTGCAAAGAAACGGCAGATTTGGACCACATATTCTTTAATTGAAGCATATCATTCTGACATCTTTAAAAAAAATCTAAATCTTTGGCACTAAATGATAAATGTGTTTTAGATTTTATTTTATTATTTATATTTCAGTCTAAAATTAAATTGTAGAATAACTAGTTTAGCCTTGTAACCTTAAATGTCTTTCCTTTTGTTTACATACCTACCTTATCATGATCTACCCAGTATTTGTTTAAAAAAATGCTCAGAACAACCCCTGAGCGAGAAAAGTGTGACCCTTGTCCTAATCCCAAAAGCTTATTACGATTAATCTTGCCAAAAAAAAATTGTTGGAAAAAAAATTTTTGTTTTAAACAAATTGGTCTGTCAGGCTGAGATAACCTAATAGGCTATACAATGGCTATACTTAATACTTATTTAGTTTTTGGCTGCATGGATTAATCCTAAAGCCAAAAAAAGTAGGAACATATTAGAGAAATTACATAATAAGGAGGAGGATGTGAGAAAAGAATTCAAGGTTACAAGGTGGACTAGGAATGAAACAAATGATTTAAAATTAGATACAGCTTATACCCATAAAAATGAAGTAAATAAAAAAAGTAAAGAAATATATTATAAAATTATAGTAATATAATCTACGTTTTTTTACATGTAAACACATCAAATTAAAATAATAAGCTGATAGCAGTGGCCTCTTTTAATATTTATTAGAAACAATACAAAATGATATAAAGTAAACTGCAATACTAAATGTTATCGTAAACTTTGTAATTGGGATAATAAAATTTTCAAACTAAATAACTAATCTATCTAGATAAAAACTGTAAAAATATAATTATGATCACTTTTTCGCGTTTGTTTTTATATCTTACTTGTCTTTTGGATTGTAATTAATTATTAGTCCTGGATTAAGTTCGCCGCTGTTGAGGAAAATTTTCCCCCTAGGCTGTTTTGAGCAACCTTGTCACCAAAAAGGTTTCCTAATAATACATCTGGGAATCCTGGTCAAAAATTGTTTAATTTTTTTTTAAATAGCAAAAAATTTAACTTTTTCTTAAATAAAGATATCAATAATTATGTTTAATAAGGTATTAGATTACTCGTAATAATATGCCTTTGTCGTTACAATTACTTCTTTAGTTTATTGTATTTTAGTTATAATAATAATGTTTTTAATTAAACTTCTTTTAAATAGCTTAGTTTTTTTATTTTTTTTACTTATTTAGTACAAGAGTAGGTAGGTATTTAATTTATTCATTGCCTTATTTTTATTACTTGTTAAAGTACTTAAGTTGTTTTTCTCGAGCCATTTTAGAGAGTATTGCGTCATATAATTTGTTCTGCCTAGCAGATATAAAAGTTTACCAATGCAGTTGAATTGTTTTTATGCATCTCATATTTTGGTTAGAGTGGTGGTTAATGCCTTTTTTCTTACCCAAATAAAGTGTGTGTGTGTGTACATTAAACTGTTTTGCCTTATTTTATATTTTGACTAAAATCATTAAACGCCACTTATTTTTATTTATATCTATCATTCTAGTTTCTAAACTGACCGTAGATAAAGAGTTTAAAAATTCTGACATACCGTTATTTTTAATATCGAGATAAGAGTAAAATTGAATTTTTAATGAATTTTTTTCGAAAAATTATAACTTTAATTGGCTCTCCTGTAAAGTTTAAAAAATGGCGCTTCAAGTGTTGTGCTTTTCCACCGTCGATATGTAATCTCTATTGGAATCAGACCGCCAAATTAACAACTACACATACATTGCAACGATTATAGACTAAAAGTAAATTTTCTCTAGACTTAAATAAAGGTTTTTAGGTTATTTGAGCCATTTTAAAGAAAAAAAAAAAAAAACAAAAATGTCACAGGCTTTTCTTCTCTAAAATTGATTTTGAGTTATAAACGATTTATTGTTTGCTAAAATCCGAATATGACCATTTTAAAGGCTAGCGCGTTCAGCAGGCGTCAAATTAAACCTAAAACTTCATTTATCAAGTTTCTTGAGAGTTTTTTGCCTTTTTTTGAATGAATTGTTTATAATGCCCACACGCAGCGTTCCGCAACTCCTACGTAGGCTTGTTGCTTTGTGAATTATGTTGAAACGTCGGGACTGCGGTCTGCGGCCTAAATTGAAACTACATTTAGTTATTTTTTTAACATCACCAGGAACATACTACAAAATTAACGAATAATTAGATATAAACATTAGAATGCTATGAAACAAATATAATATCTTTCATGAATTTCGTAGTGGTTGTATATCTACATTGGATAAACCACGTACTGAACGATACTGTATTGCAGCTACACCAGAAATTTTAAAGAAAGTCGATGGTATGGTTTTCGCTGATCATAAAGTAAAGGTGCGCAAATTGGCGGAACGAAATTTTGAACGAAGTTTTGAATATAATAAATTATGCTGCCGATGGTCGCAGCGTTTACTGACCATTGCCCAAAAACATGATCGTGAGACCACTTCTTAGCAGTGTTTGGACCTTATGAAGCGCAATCCGTCGGTTTTATTTATCCGAAGCTAATATTTTGACATTTATCAATAGCAGTACAAGTCGGATAAAAACGTGAAATAACAATTTTGATGCCAATCAAACAATCTGTCAATTCAAATAGTATTCAATTAAAAATATAGCACTTTTAAGTCAATCCTGCCCTCTGGTTAATACTGGTTCTGGTGGCAAAGGAATATCGGGAAGCAGCTCCTTATATACCTGTACAAGTAGTGGTGTTTCAGAAATACTAGTAATTACATTCGGAACTTTCAAACCAAAATCACATCAAAGAATGTCAGCAAAGCATTAAGAGGACATAATACCGAACGAACTCCTAGCAGAGATGCTGTTTCTTGACACTTGAACATCAAGAACTAGGTAAGAAATAGACGAGTAGAATTGAACGATTATATAAGCCGAATGACAATAAATATAGTAGTAAAGACGACAAGAGACTGTTCCCCAATAGAAAAACGATTAGTGCGAAGACCACGAAAACGATGGAACGACAACACACTGGAGGCACATTGAAAAACAGATAGTCATGTAAAAGTAAAAAGAAAAATAAAGAAGAACACAGTTGGAAATTCAACTCTAACTTTCTCTGCAATTCTCTAAATAAAAGTCTACTTTCGACCAGCAATAGCTTTGTTAATATTAAGTTTACGATAATAATGAGAAACAAATGGCTTTGTTTTATAAGCTTTATTTTATATCCAAACAGTTTTTCCGATAAAATTTAATTTTTTGGAGTTATTCGCGAAAAACTGTTCAAAAACATGTTTTTTTTCATATGTAATTTGATAACTTTCAGTTACGAATAACTTCATAACAATAAAAATATTAAATTTTCGATAAAACTGCAAAGAATAGTTTTCTCTTAAAATTTGTTATTCTAGCAACTACCATGGTTTTTCTTTAGGTAAAATTTTTCCACTCCCTCCTAGCTGGGATGGTAACCCGTAACCAACCCCCAGAGAAAATGTACATATTGCCATAGGGTAGATTTTGATTTTTTTGAAGTTATACTTCTATACGCGCGCTCCATGTTGGAAATTTGTATGGGAGCGAATCTGTGAAATCATTACATATGTAAGACAATGAGTAAGAGAGAGACAGAAGATATATTTTCTCTCTCTTCCTCTCTCGAATATAAAAATGTTTCTTTTGTATATACAATTTAATATTATATATATATATTATATAAAGATATATATACATATAATATTATACATATAATAAAATATTTATTAATATTATTATTTATGTGATATGTTTTGTATTATTTATTAAATGTTCATAATTATATTAGTCTTTTGTATTTCAAAATAATAATCTCAATAAATCACTGTATGATCCAGAACTGTCAATTTTGTGTCATGTCTTCGGTAGTATAAAAGTCAGTATCCCCACCTGTCACGCGGGAGACCGGGGTTCGATTCCCAGTCGGGGAGGACTTTTTTATTAATATTATTACATTATTGTCATTTTTAAATACTTA
The DNA here is from genome assembly GCF_040954645.1 of Diabrotica undecimpunctata. Classification (NCBI taxonomy): domain Eukaryota; kingdom Metazoa; phylum Arthropoda; class Insecta; order Coleoptera; family Chrysomelidae; genus Diabrotica; species Diabrotica undecimpunctata. The sequence continues at coordinate 28,565,608 of NC_092806.1, read as the reverse complement.
TGGATATTGCATTTTAATTTGTATTGTATTATTATATGGCTGTATTGTAGTGTATTTTTTTATGTATATTATTGTCATTTTTAAATACTTATGAATATTGCACTTTAATTTGTATTGTATTATTATATTAATAACAAAATAAACAGTGAATTTTATGAACAGTGAAACAGTGAAAATAAAAATATACATTTTCATCAAAATATTGATTCAATCCTTCATTGTTAGTAAGTTGTTATTAATTCTGTTTCTCTTTCTGCTATGTCTTACCCATAGAATTACATATGTAATGATTGTGCAGATTGACTCCCAAATAAATTTGTAACGGCGAATGCGTGTATAGAAGTGTAACTTCCACACACCCGTTTTTTTTTTCTATTTCCTACTTTCTGTCAAAATTTCAAGCAAATCCTGATCTAAAAAGAATTCTGTGGAGAAAACCGTCATATCCTGGACTAGTAGTACCCATGTGGCATTGCATCGACAAGAGTAACTTTTTGGGTGGGTGGACTGATAATAAAGGAACTATAGAATAGTCCACACTTCCCATTTAACACTTTTGATTTTTGTAGATATAGCTAAACTCTAAATGTACAAGACGTAACTAAAGAAATAGATGATGTGTGAATAAAGAAAAATTATCAGCTGCTATAAGTTTATTTTGCTCAATTTGAACACTGATCAAGTGCATTGTTCTCATCAATATTGTCGATATGCGACCAGAATTAAAACTTTATATCCATAATGTACAAGCATCTTGGCCTCTGAGAATAATTTTTGAGTTTTTATATTAAAATGAAAAAGTGTCCTTTTATGCTAAATACATTATATTATCAATTTATTGATTGGGTATTATACATCAAAAGTTGTTATTTACATGATAGCTAAGTCAATAATTATTGACGAAAACAAGAATCAAGTTTTTAGTTATTAATTACGATGTATAACATAAGACGTCTAGAAAAAATGCTGATACGTATTCTTACTGATAATTTTAAAGTAAATGTACTGTGTAATATTATAAAAAAAACTTATCAGTATAAATTAACGACCAGAAGTGTTAATAAATAATTTGATATGGTACTTATTGGTACAAATATGAATTTGTTTGTTTTGCTTAATTTGGACATACGCAAATATTCTGGACTATGCACTGTTATGTATAATATGACGTATGATACATTAAAATTGTTGATTTCTTAGTATCGTCGTTCAATGACGAATACTACTGTTTGTAAGAAAAAAAAAAGATTTGAACTCTTCCCTAATTTAATTATATTACATAATATATATGCATTTAGTCAAGGCGAAAAGCTCGGCTTCATTACAAAATATGGTTGAAGAAGTTGCCCAGGCAAAAAGTTTCTTAAAAAAATTTGTTTTAAACAAATTGTATCAACAACCTTTTTCGGTCTAATCATTTTTTTTTTAATTTTTTGGATAATTTTGAACTGAATAGGTTTCTTGTAGTTTTTCTGTAAACTGATATAAATAATTTAAAACTGAGAAAAATGCAAAATATCAAGGCTCAAAAACATTAAAAGTAAGAAACATTATTTTTGAATTAATTAATTTTGAAAAAAGTTTACAACTCCTACGCCTGGGCCCCAGTAGGCTACGAGGGGGAGAGGAAGGAAAATATCGATTTACCAAGAATCTGTACGCCATAAAAAAATATTTTAAACAAGAAATGTAGCTGAGATAATTTTAAACAAAAACATAATTAACACTTTTTGTGTAGAATTAACCGTTCTTTCCGAAACAACGCTTGAAGAGACAGGCGATTTTGAAGGTACGTGCGCAAAATCAATGTTTTAAATAAAAGTTGTATCAATTCGAAGGTAAAAATTTGATATCTTTTGATCAATGTTCTATCGACAAACATCAAAATGCATTTTAAAGGTAAAGAGTGCAGATTTCGTTCACAATTTTTGCATTTACAGCTGTTAAATAAATAAACATTGCACGATTTTTACTTTTTTTTACAATACTCATAAGATCAATAAAATTTATCATTACCGTTGACCGGTCATTATGGAATTTTCATCACTGGAGCCTAATCTTCAAAACCTATAACTTGAATTTTCGATTTTGAGTTTTGGCACAAAATATAAGGCATTTGAATTATGCTTAAAAACCCAGAATTAAAACTTTTACATTGCAAATTTCGATTGCACAGGTACGTTTTTCGAAACTACAAAAGTTCAGCTACAAAATCCATTTAGTACCGTCTTCGTGGAGGTATTTTACGTGACTTAAGATGGTTTGAACTGCAAAAATTTAAATTTAGTGTTTTTTAGGTATATTTGAAATTCCTCATATTTGTTGTTAAAACTCAAAATAGAAATTATCAAGTAGTTTTTACACTACACACAACCAAACTTATATGTAATCTCCATTATATTTCAAACCAATATTTATTTCTTTGAAAAAGTTTTTTATGGTTGCGAAGAATAAAGATTTTTATTGAAAATAAACAAACCAATAAAACAATCACATAACACATAGCTAGAAAAGAATAGGTCTCTTGTTGTTTTTCTGTAAACTGATATAAATAATTTAAAACTGAGAAAAACTCAAAATTTCAAGGCTCAAAATCATAAGTAAAAAAACATTATTTTTGAATTCACCAAGTACCTAAATTCAAGTTTAAACCTTGTTCTATTATTTCCCGAGAAGTATTTTGGGCTTATTTAATTTTAAAACATTGTTTTTTAGTCGTTAATGAAGCGCTGTACAACTGCATTGAAACATTGGAATGTGACAATGCAGGAGACAAGGGTAGGCATATGCCCAGAAACGGATAAAATAAGGCACGACGATACATGGAACATGGAATGTTTATGTATGGATAACAGAGATTTTTAAGAGGTTATTTGACCCAGCATGATTCACATATAAAACAATACTACAATATGGAATAACAACTTTAGAAACTATGCCGTCAATTCTTATCGTAACAGGTGAGTACGCAGGTAAGATAAATATACCACTCAAGTGAGCGGACTTTTTGGCCAAACATTTGTACGGCATTTATAATTTGGGTAGGTCATACATAAATAATGACCTGCGACGTATTGCCGTTCAAAAATATTGGTACCAGGAGCAAGAAAAATTTTTTATTTCGGAAAACTTTTTTGTTCCATTTTTACTCCTTTTCTGCGTTTCGGAGTTTCGAATTGGTACCGTCAAATGGAGAAACATTGGCCCAATTTTTTTATTTTTTTGGTAATATTTGGCTTGTAATAAAGCACGTCGTAATCTCTATGGTACGTAATTTTTATTTATGCATCATAGTAGATGTCCCCAGATTTTGTACTTAAGTTTGTCTGTATAATAAATTATTTGTCAAAAACAATTTCTTTTTTGTGTTTCAAGTGTGTCAAAGTTGAATCGTTGAAGCTTGAATCGGGAAAACATTGTCCGTACATGTTAATTAGGTCTTGGTTAATGTTACACTAAAACAATGTGGGTTAAAATAATTTCAGGTGAATAGAAGCTGAAAAAAAAATACTGGCGGTATTTTAAGTAGATAATTAACTGAAAAAATACAAAATTTACAATAAAAAATTTATTTTAACGAAATCTATTGCAAATAATCAATACATTTGCAAGAACTTAAACAAAAATTCTCAATATCACATAGGTACAAAAGTTAAAAACACATTTCAACCTAATAATTTGCAAAAAATATCCTCCATCTATACTAAAATTTACAACTTATTTACTTATTTTTCAACCTAATTGTCAATTTCTGAAACTTTGTACTGATTTCTTTTAGACACCATTTTTGGCTAAATAATTTTCATAATGACGTCTTTCCAACTGTACAAAAATGCGTTTTTTTCTAGCCACCTCAAAAATTTAATTTCTTTTTCGATACAGTCTACTGATGGTCCTTCTTTTGTAATCTTGATGATTTGTCCAGGATATTAATTGGTATTAAACGTTACCAACACAAAATCGCCTATGTTTAAGTTCGCACGACTTGGTCTCTTAATCTCAGGATTTTTAATAATTTCATTATTCTCGTATTCAAGCAGATAAGAAAACGATTCGCTGATATTGTCAGGTTCTAAATCATGCTCATTTAAGGAGCTCTCAGAAAAGACAAATCTCGTTTTGGCTTAGCAGATATTTGTTTTGAAGATTTAGGCATGGGATCTAGGCTTATCGGGTCACTGGAACTTATACTTTTCCCAGCAGGAACCTAAAATTGTTTCTTCTCTGCTTGGTTCTTCTAAAAAAGCTGAATATTTGATTATATTTTTCTTAAAAGAAAGGGTTCAGCTTTCTTAGAAGAACCAAGCAGAGAAGAAAAAATTTTATTTATCTTACCTGTTACGATAAGAATTGACGGCATAGTTTCTAAAGTTGTTATTGCATATTGTAGTATTGTTTTATATGTGAATCATGCTGGGTCAAATAACCTCTTGGTTTCCATACATAAACATTCCATGTTGTATGGTCGTGCCTAATTTTATCCGTTTCTGGCATAGGCCTACCCTTGTCTCCTGCATTGTCACCTTCCAATGTTCCAATGTAGTTGTACAGCGCTGCTTCATTAACGGTTAAAAAGCAATGTTTTAAAATTAAATAAGCCCAAAATACTTCTCGGGAAATAATAGAACAAGGTTTGAACTTGAATTTAGGTACTTGGTGAATTCAATAATATTATTTTTTACTTATGTATTTGAACCTTGAAATATTGCGTTTTTCTCAGTTTTAAATTTTTTATATCAGTTTACAGAAAAACTACAAGAGACCTATTCTTTTCTAGCTACTTGAACAATAAAACAATTGTGGCAAGCCGTTGTTACTTGTTGGCGACCTTATCTTTGTCTATTATTGAGCGTTCCCAACTCCTGATACCTACCACAGGTTTTTAACACGACCTATGTTACGCTTACCACTGCAGCTTTGTCCCTCTGAGACATTCCTTGCTCCACAAGCCAATAATTTTTCCATTTGCACATCCGTTAACTCCACATAAGGCATATTTTAGGTTTTGAAAGCGAAAGTTAGTTTATTTTCGTTCAATTTACAATTAAAACAAATAATCTATACAAACCTAACAAACACTAAATTTAAATTTTCGCAGTTCAAACGATCTTAAGTCACGTAAAATACCTCCACGAAAACGGTATTGAATTTGTAGCTTAAGTAGTGTAGTTTAAAAAAACGTACCTGTGCAATCCAAATTTGTAATGTGAAAGTTTTAATTCTGGTTTTTAAGCATATTTCAAATGCCTTATACAGGGTGTTTCAGAAAGGCATGTCATAAATTAAATCACGCATTCCGGGGAAAAAAATAAATTTATTGAATCCAACTTACCTTAGTACAAAAGTGTACACAAAAAATGTTACAGCCCTTTGAAGTTACAAAATAAAAATTGTTTTTTTTTTGCATTATCTCCTAAACTACTTGACATTTTTTAATAAAAATTGACACGTTACTTTCTTGTTCTGAAAGCATTTTTCATACAAAAGAAACAACAAAATCTAAGCGCACAGAAAAATTTTAAGGGGGGTGTGCAGCCCTAAATTCCCCCAAACTTTTGAGTACCTTCAAATCAAATGAATTTTGTGGCATCATTAGTTTAACACATTATTTTTAAAGCTTTTTTGCTTCATCACTTTTTGGAAAAACTAGTTTTTGCCTAGTTGGCCATAAAATTACAATTAGTTTCTACGGATACAATAATTACAAACAGTTCCATCAATAATAGTCAATAATTTGAAGCTATCATTTATTGTGTGAATAAGATTATTATTAAAAAATTTTATATTACAATGGCCTACATATTTCAGGAAATGGCAGATATGCATTTAACTTTGGGTAAGTTGGATCAGATTAAATTATGATTTTAATAAACTATCGGAAATATAGTAGGTGAATGTCAAGGAAATAGCGCAGCAGCCGCAAGGCGTTATGCAGTAAAATACCCCAATCAAAATACACCCGATAGACGATTATTTCTGACCAGTGATCGTCGTTTACAGGAAACGGGTACATTCCAACCGCAAGTTGCTGACAATAGTGGTCGTCCAATAATAGATGCAACTAATGAAGACATTTTAGAAATCATTAAATAAGTTCCTAGAACAAGTACAAGGGTAAAATCTGCTCAACTAAATGTTCCTCACGTAAGGGTTTGGAGGCGTTTGAACGATCAGCTGCTTAAACCCTATCACTTAATAACGGTTCAAGAGTTATCGGTTGAAGATTATCCTAAAAGGATTGGATTTTGCGATTGGTTGTTAATGGAAAACACTCGAAATGTTAATTTTATTAGAAATATTTATTTTACCGACGAGGCTACCTTCAGTAGAAATGGAATAACAAACCATCATAACGAGCACAGTTGGGCCGACGAAAATCCTCACGCCAAATAACGACTCATCACCAAAGGACTTTCAAAGTTAATGTTTGGGCAGTAATTGTGGATAATCTAATAGGTCAAGTATTTATTCCCAACAATTTAAATGGTGATAATTATTTGCAATTCTTGGCAAACGAGTATTTGGAAGAAGGGAATATTACAATAAGACAAAATATGTGGTTTCTACAAGATAGTGCTCCACCGCAGTACAGTAATGAAGTCCGGAAATACCTTTGCAGGCAGTATACCTTGGCCACCCAGAAGTCCAGGTCTTAACCTCATGGACTTTTGCTTTTGGGGGTTTTGGGGACGAAAAACAATTAAGTGTTAGAATAATTGAAGCTGCAAATCAATTTCGTCAGAAAAATATGATTTTTCAGCGCATTCGGTTTTCCTTTTTTTTTCCGGTTTTTTGAAAAAGTGATAAGAAGCAAAAAAATTTTAAAAATAATGTGTTAAATTAATGATGCGACAAAATTCATTTGATTTGAACGTACTCAAAAGTTTGGGGGATTTAGGGCTGCACACCACCCTTAAAATTTTTCTGTGCGCTTAGATTTTATTGTTTCTTTTTTATGAAAAATATTTTCAGACCAAGAAAGTAACGTGTCTATTTTTATTACAAAATGTCAAGTAGTTTAGGAGATAATGCAAAAAAAAACAAAACAAGGGCTGTAACTTTATTTGTGTACACTTTTGTACAAAGGTAAGTTGGATTCAATCAATTTATTTTTGTCCCCGGAATGCGTGATTTAATTTATGACGTACCTTTTTGAAACACCCAGTATTTTGTGCCAAAACTCAAAATCGAAAATTCAAGTTATAGGTATTGAAGATTAGGCTCCAGTAATGAAAATTGACCGGTGGACGGTCCATAATGACCGGTGGACGGTAGTGATAAATTTTATTGATCTCATGAGTATTGAGAAAAAGAAAATTTTCACCTCTAAAAGGCATTTTCATTTTTGGCGATAGGACATTGATCCAAAGATATAGAATTTTTACCTTTTTGTTTAAACTGATCAACATTTCTTGTTGAAAGCTACATTTCTTGTTAAATCGATATTTAACGTTTTCGTCCCCTCGTCGTGGGCCCAGGGGTAGAGTTTTTTGCATCTCTTTAAGGTCCCAAAATTGACATTTTCAGCAAAATTCTGCATGTTAGTATGATTTTTAAAGGTTCAGTGACAGTTTCGGCTCTGGCGACTGGATTAATATTCAATTAGCAACTTATGAAGCGATTATTTTAGAATTATCGCCGTTATTACTTTAGTTACCTTGGTTTAGTTGAAATTATTTTATTCAGATAAGATATCTAGCAAAATTTTTCGTAAATCGACCTTAAGTGACCTTTGGCTTCACGTATTTGGTAGTTAAAGCGCCAATATTTTGACTTAACTGATAGTGATAACCCATAAACGAAAGATATTCAATAAAAGATCATTTTAATTAACAAAACATATTTATTAAATTATGAGATTTTACATATTCAGTATTAAAACATACTAACGAGGTAAATCAGTCTTTGGAGTTCATACTCTTGAGTATAAACAATGGTATATTTTCTTAATTAATAAAGAATAAAATAATTCATTTAATAATATCATTTGTTTACTACATTATTGATGTAATTTGTGCAGAGAGGCTATCGTACGGTTAAAAAAAATAATGATGGTTAAAAGTTTATACAAATAAATAAAAAAGAAGGAACAACAATTTAACTAGTTAGAAAAAAATTACTGCAATCAATAAAATCCACGTCTATTTAGTTATTTTTATTTGTAGCTTCCATTTTTAGTCTTCTCCATCATACGATATTAATATTTAGCTATATGCATAATATATTGTACATTAAATGCTCTAACCTATCTGTAAGACTACTACTGCATTTTCTTTTCCAGTTTTTTATTGCTCGTTTTATATACTTAGGTACTGAAAAGCAGTAGTGAGATGCATCACTGTTGCCTAAGTCCTTTAGTTACATTAAATCCTCTTGATACCTGTTTAACTTATTTATTTCAGAGACTGAATTGTCAGTGATTTTTTCCACTGTTTTTTTTATTAGTTGATATAATATGAATGTTTTATCTATCTTTGATCTTCCTGCTTGAAATCGATTCTGTTGTGCTACTTCATTGATGTTGTAGTCTACACAATTATGGTGCGCCCGTATAATCGATTTGTAGTACTGCTCCGATATTCCTCTGTAATTGTTGTCCATGTCGGAACACCCGTTTTATGCATTGAAGGAATCCATATGAAGAGTAAGAAGAGTGCAGAAACATAATAAAAATCAGCTGAATAAGAACTAGGCATGGAAGGTAATAAAAGAAGAACGAATGACTGGTTTGCCGAAGAATATGAGGTTATAACAGAAAAAAATGCATATTTACTGACGCAACAGGGACACAAAACTCGACAAGCAAAGGAGGAATGTAAAAAACTAGATAAAGTAGAACAACTAAGAGAGAGGAAAAGAAAATCTAACTAAAGGAGAATAAAACATTAACGGGGTCAAAATCTTTATACACTTAGGGTCCTTACATTACGTTTGTTAACAACATCGCAGAGGAAGTGAAGATTGGAATATTCATTGCCAATAAATGTTACCATGGCTTAATTAGATCAGATTACGTCTCAAGAAAAATAAAATTCCAAATAAAAAAACCTTAATAAAACCGGTACTTACACATGGTTCAGAAATCTGGAAACCTGGAATTAGCAACCTTTGAAACAAATCCTATGACATATAAACAAGGTCACGAAAGAAAATTGGAAATTGACGAAGAAGTCATAACTTTTAACTACAAAATATATCAGAATCCGCACGTTTTATAAGGAAATAAATGAAGAAATCAAGATAAAAAATAAAATACTCAAATAATTGCTGGTAGGAAAAAGAAGAAGAAAAACAAATAGAAAATAATATAATAACCTTAAAAATAATGGAGAAAAAAAGCACGCATCAGATAAGAATAGAGAAGATTCCTGGAACAGACCTATACTCAAAAAGGGTTGTCGAGGCAGTGATGATGAATGGTAATTTTTTTTTTTTTTATTTACTTTATGTTGTGCGACTATATCTTCCCGTATTAACTGATTTTATTCCTTTTCTGACCATTAGCACTGATATTGGTTGACTACGAGAAAGCATTTGATACCATAAGCCAGCAGAAAATGTTGAAAGCATTGAAGAATGCCGAATAGACGATCTCTACACTAACGCAATCAAATATATCTACCAAAATGCCACAACTAGCGTAAGAGTATCTGAACAAGAAACAAATAAATTCTGTATACAGCGAGGAGTACGACAAGGAGACATCGTCTCTCCAAAGCTATTCACGACGCTTTTAGAACATATTTGTAAGAAGGCAGATCTGAACGACCATGGTATCAACATAAATAAAATAAATAGAGAGAAGGTCAGTCATTTAAGATTCGCAGATGACACCGCCCTTATAGCCGATCGTATGAATTGTGCAATAATGGTGTTGGAAAATTTGTATTACGCTTCCTTGGAGGTCGAGTTAAAAAGATTAATATGAACAAGACGCAAATAATGAATAATTTGGTGCCAAATCAAGACAAAGACAGAAAGAGCTAAGGGAAACTTATGTCCAGCAGTGGACACATACAGGTTGATGACGATGATATCTTTTCTACATTGAGGCTAACTGTAAAGCTTGTGATGTTAAGCTTTTCTGAGTTATTTTTTTATTATTCACTTGGTTAGTCTCAAACACTGTAAAGAATAATATAACCGTTGTAACACAATTCTAACAATAAATAATATAAAATAGAGTCTTTACAAAAAGAAATAATTTGGTTTTGCAGTGCTCTATTGCTACTTAATAAAATTTTTATTACATACACCTCTTTGTTTGAGTTCTAGACTAAATATTTTACCATTTTGTGCAATAGTAACATAAAATAACTAAATCTCTGAGCGACTAAATATTTTATAAGAGATCTATTAGTGCTTACATTTATAAAGATAAAAAATATTAGGGTGCCACAAATAAAATTTAACACAAATATAATGGAAATATACCCCCTTTATATAATAACCTATCTGTTTTAATAATTTCTAAATTTGATAAGATGCCTTCCTACTACCTCCACTTAAGATATACTGAATCTCATGAACATTTTTGCCTGTAGTTTCTGGAAGAAACTTGTAAACAAAACAAATTGCTATTATACACCAACCTGTAAAAAATCCAAATGAACCTGATTTACCTATTAGTTGTGTTAACAATCCAAAGTAGTTTGTAATAAAGAACCCTAAAATCCAACACATTGAAGCTGTAGCCGATGATGCGACAGATTTAATATTTCCTGGGAAAAGCTCGCCCATAACTGCCCACGGAAGGGGTCCGAAGCCTAGGCAATAGGTTATGATGTATACAACCAAACTTGCTATAGGTATCCAACCAATATTGGAAACGTCGCTTTGTTTGTCATCTTTAAGGTAAAAGAAGAATGCGAGGAGTCCTTCTGATATAGCCATTCCTATACCCGAAAGTAATAAAAGACACCTTTTACCCCATTTTTCAACGAGAAGGGGGGTGCAACCGCTTGCAATAATTTGAACTACTCCTATAATAATTGTACATATTTCGGGTGCCAAAGTAACACCCGCGTCTGTAAAAAGATCTTGAGTAAAGAATAAGATAATGTTAATTCCAGATAATTGTTGAAAAGCTACCAAACCTATAGATAAAAACAAGGCATTTCGAAGCCCTTTACATTTGAAGATATCAATAAAGCTTCCTTTATCTCGCTGTTCTTTTTCTACCTGTACTTTCATAACCTCCATCTCTTTTTGAACGAAGGATATTTCTCTTCCTCTTAATCTAATCAACGCTTCTAAAGCATCTTTGGTGTTATTAGTTTGAAGAAGATAGTATGGACTATCTGGTATCAATAATAAAAATATTATCATAAAGAGAACAGGAGGAATTACCAAAATAATGTTAAATGTTGCAATGCTTACGAATGGTCCAATGGCATAAGAAAATAATAGTCCTATCACAATAAAAAATTGCATAAATGATCCAAGGGATCCTCTCACATCATCGTCTGATATTTCTCCAATATACATGGGCAACACAGTAAATATTATACCCACTCCAATTCCAGAAAGGAACCGTCCGATATAAAAGATGAATACGGATTTAGCAAATATATTTAAAATATATGTTACTATAAATGGCAACGTTCCAAATAACAATGTTTTCTTCCTTCCGATTTTATCAGCTAAAACCCCTCCTCCTATCGGTCCAATGGCTGCTGCTAGTGGTAAAAACGAACCAATCCAACCCACCTGAGAAGGTGTTATTTCATGCTGTAACGGACTTGTTGTTATATTTTTCAGTTTGGGAATTTCTGGTGACGTCCATCCAAAACCAGTTCCGCAAACAAAAGCAGCAATATTAGCTGAAACAAATACATAGAGTAAAATATTTTATTTTTACATTAAACATAGTGAATTTTGAATATGAAAGAAATGGACAATTTTATTCAAGAAAATACATAACACAAAAAAAGTAAAACTTAGGATATATGTATTCATATTTATAAATTTTAAGCTAAATATTTTAACATGTTGCCTTGAAGCTGTTTCCACTTGAAGATCCTTTTTATGTGGAGATCATCCCATTCTGGGTTTGGTTTTACAGTTTCTAGTGTGACTTCGCTGTTTCCACTACTTTTCTCCATTCTTCTCTCTCTGTCTTCTTCCACTTGTTATCTCCATCTCAGTTTAGGTCTGCCTCTGGTTCTTTTACCTGTCTAATTCTTTGTGCTTTTATTGCTCTGTTTTTGTATTGATCTATGTTTTCTTGACCCATCCATTCTTGTATTTCCTGATTCATCCATTGTCTTGCATCATCTTCGTTTTCCCTTTATGGTCCCAGTATTTTTCTGATAATCTTCCTCTTAAAAACCTTCAATTGCTCTTTGTGTTTCGGCTTATCTTCTTATCTCTAAAACATTTTTTTTTACTTCTATAAAACGCTGTATTTCTCGCTTGAATTCTTCTTTTCATATCTACATCTCACTGTTTTTATGTTTTTAAGTTTGCATATTTTTTCTTTCACTTCTGTATAGTTCAATTCTTCTTCTTCTTTATCTTGTTTCGTGTTCGTTATTGTTTCTCTTTCTTCTTCTTTATCCATTTATTGATATATTTCTTCGAAATACTTTTGCCATTTTTCTGCTTCTATAGCTATATTAGCTGTCTGTTTTTGGTTACCTAGTTGTAAGTATTTGTACAATGGTTTTGAGTCGTGTCTTTCATTTTTTGTTTCTATCTCGTTCATAATTTCTTCTACTATTTGATTTTTTTTCGTTACTTGCAGAAGTAGGTCATATGTTTGCTAATGCGTGTCAAATAGCCCAAACATCAGAAGTAGCCCAAAAACAAGTAAGGAATTTAGCTGACACAAGCAGTTATGGTGTCAATATCTTAAAAAATCTGGATTTATTCATTTCCAGCAGTCTATTAGTGATAAGGTAAAATATCCTAAGTGTGGAAGGAAGCATAAGAGAAAAGGTTGTCCAGTTTCTAGGTGGAAATGTTATAATTGTTCTAAGGTGGGACATGTTATGAAATTATTATTAACAAGAACCGGAATTCATCTACCATAGGTGTTGTAGAAGTGAGTAAAAATAACATTTCGTTGCAGTGTAATGAAGTCAATAAAGACTTGTGGATGTTAAATAATTTAAAAGGTGAAGCTTCAGCACAACCCAAATTACAACTTTTAATAAATGACGAGTTGTTTATTGATTTAGAGGTATATACTGGACAAGGCATTGACAATAATATCTTACAATAAAGTGGACCCAGGAACGCAATTCAGCAATATTGGCAATATTATTTTAAAGTCGTCTACTTTAGAATGTATAACATATATCAGAACCTAAAGATCACGCAGAATCATATCGACCTAATTTGACATCGACAGCATGCAAATTACTAGAAAATACTGTTAACTCCAAGCTCTTGTGGGCTTTAGAAAATTCTAATTTCTTAATTTCTCGAGCAAAATGGTTTTAGAAAAGATCGGTCAACCAAACTACAATTTTTGCTACAAACCAAAAATGCATTGCTATATTTTTTTATTTAGAACGTAAATTTAATAAAGCTTGCAACAGAATATTTTAAGAGGTACATAACAGGTACATAATAGGATCAACAAATGTCCTTTCGTTTCATCGTCAACCATGAAAAAACAAGATCGAGGGAACTATGATTACAAATCAGATGGCGATGTTATTTGTGTCAATTGGAATGACAATGCTCCTGTAATAGTCGCAAGTAATCCCTGTAATTTTGTAGCAACCCCTTTTCCAAATACAACCAGAAGAGTGAAGTCTGAACATAAAAAGAGGTAACTCAACCAAATTTAATAAGAAAATATAACATTGGAATGAGAAATAAAATTTGATGAAAATGAAATGAAAAAGAATGATGATGAAACATAGATAAAAAAAACGGTGGTGGAACTTGTTTGCTCATGCATTGAATTTGGCGGTTCTGGCAGCTTTTCGCTTTTTTCAACATGTTAATGCAAGAAAAAATATAACACACCTTGAGTTTCGCAGAAACGTTGCCCTAGCACTTGCAAAGCAGGATCAGGTCAAAGAAAAAGAAAAGGCGGTCCATCTGCCCCTGTTCTAAGTGACATAAAATTTGACGAAATAAATCACATTTCCAAAGGCACTAACCAAGGGCGTTGTGTTGTGTGCTATAAAAATACTAGACTTCAGAGCAGTAAGTGTAAAAAGCGACTTCATAAAAATAAATGTTTTTCATACACCTAATAAATAATTGTTTTATATTTGTGTACCTCGGAGGTAAAGGACACTATGTCCATTTTTATCGAAATTTAGATTATTGCATTTTTGAATATAACTTTTCTGGCTCTACACATAGGTTAACCATACTATGTCCAGAGACAATTTTACGGCAATTTACCGACTTTTTAATAAACACCAAGTCCACTTCCAGTCAGAGGAAAAACAACACCATGTGGACTTGGTGTTGTTTACCTGTACTATATGTGTGCACCGTCATTTACCATCCGGACATAGTGTTATGTACCCTTCTACAATTCCCGTCATATAGAAATGGTACACTTTTTTTCCCAATGTAACCCAGTGTTCAGACCAGAGATATATAAGAGAGCCTCTCTTACATATCTCTGGTTCAGACTGGAGACAATGGTTCGTGAAACAATTATTCATTGTTGCCATCACAGATAACGGAATTGCACTAAATCTAAATAAAAAAATAACGTTCAAAAATGTGTTTAGATAAATATTATTTTTATTATTAACAACAAAAAACGGTATCTAATACATTTAATAACCAGAGAGACGGTTGAGTTAATGTCCAAAATGTTTGAAGAATTTTTTAATAATGGAGATATGACAAAATACTATTATTTCAGCAGTTTCAAATTATAATACATATATTTAAATTCCAGACTTGTTCACTGTAAAAGTTATTCATTTTGTATTAATTTCAAATTAAATTTTTAATTTTTCCAGTGTGTTTTATTTATTCTAGTACGCCACAACTCAATACAGTTTTGTGCTACACTTTACGAGAAACGAATGACAGCTTTCGATTTGAAATTAAACATAATAATTTAAAGTCATATCTAAATTTTTTATTTTTTAACGTTATTTTTGAATTAAAATATTTTCATAAATTATAATAAAACACGATTCAAGTCCTTCTTTTAGCTGGTTTGTTAGCTGGATATTGATAAAATCTATGAGCCTCTAAGTGGTGAAAGCTCAGAATCGGACGACAATGATATGAGACGTATAAGTAAACCAGCGAAAACAAAGGTAAAAGAGAAAGCTATTATTACTCCTACGATTAGCAATTAGTGGGGCAATAAAAAAAATCTTCTTTAGGACGATTTATCCCTAAGCAGTGATGCAGGCAATTTCAATGAACATAATGAAGTTATTTTAGAAGAAGAGAAAAGTGTTAAAAGAAATGTACAAAATATAACTAAGTGCAAACAAAAAGGTAAAAAACGTGTAGTAATTGAACAAAATTGGGCCTGTAATGTTCGCAAACGAAAAATAGCTGGTGGGAAAGAGTATCTCAGTAAAAGAGGTAAAGACATGCCTGCAAAATGTTAAAGCCTTGCATGTGTCGCATGAAATGCTCTGAAAGATGGCCAGAATAAGAAAGATAAAAAATTTTCAACTTATACTGGACTGAGACAAACGTTTCAGATCTTAAAAAGCAATTTATCTCTTCGATCAAGAAAAAAAGATCTAAATTCTACCAAATCTAAAAATAATACACTACACTACCATTTTACAGTGATCAATCAGCTATTGAAGGTGTGCAAGGTTATGTTTGTAAACACACTTTGTATATCTAATTTAGTGATAGTAAATATGTTGAAAAAAATTGAGCCAGGAGGTTTAATAAAAGCTGATCAAAGAGGTAGACACACGCCAACCAGTAAAACTCCTACCGAAACCCAGTCAAGTAGAGGACATCACTCTTTGGACCAATAACTGCTATGGACAAAATAAAAATATAAGTATTGTTATGTGCTATTTTTGGATACTGCAAATAAAGACGATCACTCAAAAGTTTTTACTGAAAGGGCACATACATATGGAAGCAGACACTGTTCGTGCTTTAATCGAAAGAAAAAGAAAGAATCTCTTCAATTTGGCAATTTTAACACCATGGGACTGGCAACAACCAGTTAGGCAAACATCAGGTAAATACACAGTGCACAATATGGAACTTGCAGATTTCAAAAACTTCAAAACGCTGTTCGATAAGAAATTGTCATCTAATCCTCCTTTTGTAAGTAAAAAAAAATGTTAATAAAGACCTTGTTCTACTGCCAACATGTATTTTCCTACAAGTCCAACAAGAACACATTGGAAAGTTCTTTTATAAGACCGATTTCAATAATCAAAATATGTATGAAGTGGACTTAATGAGGTATCGAAGACAGCAAGTAACGTTTCCAGCCCAATTAAATCAAGTCTCAGTAATCCCATTACCAATCACAAAACAAAAGTACAATGACTTAATTGCATTACTACCTTTTGTTCCGTCAGTTTGTCATGCGTTTATCAAAAGTTAACACATAGCGATGTAGCCGCAAACGATTACCCACAAGAAGATGAAGATGATATGGAGCATCTTTAACACTTTTGAAACTTGTCGTCTATAATTTTACTTAATTATTATAACATTATAATATTTACCTCTAATAAAATAATAGTATAGGCTGTTTAATGTGTTTCTATTGTTTATTTCGTAAAGACCTTAACATGCAATGCCACATTATTTAAAAAAAGTTGTTAGAGGTAAACAACACTATGTCCAACTACACATTTTTAAAAAAATTTTAAATAATGAACGGTAAACCTCAGGCCTATATAACACTTCATGGAATGAAAAACGATTATACACACCACAATAATAATATATTAATCTTGGTTAAATATAAGAAACATTGGAGTATTTACTGATTACAAATTTAAAAAATTTTAAAACTACTCTCCTGAAAAAGTAAAAAAATGGACATAGTGTCCTTTACCTCCGAGGTACCGATTTTATCTTAGTTTTACTTATTTTAGATATTTGTGTTAATAATAAACCTTTTACATGCCAACGTTCCCAAAATGGGAACAACATGGTGAAGACAAAATACAGCAGCAATATTTTTTTTACTTCAAAATCTATTAAAATATGTCAAAATCAAAAGACCTTTTATATATTATCTGTTTATTCTAAATATTTCATAAATCCGCCATTAAAAGGTTAAGTCAAATAGATAAATGTCCTCCTCTGTCTGCATTCTTCTTATATAAAAAACGTGTAAACACCTTGTATACTATGTTTAATTTGAATTGTCATTGTGGAAAAAAACAAAATTAATCTATTTCTAAAATTAAACCCAATCATCTTAGATGAGCAGGATGAATTTCTCTAATGCACCTCCTGAAATAAGTTAACAAGATCAGGGTTAAAGTGATCACAATTAGCCGGAAGGTCACGATTAAATGTTGCTACTGCAATTTGTTTCTAAAATTATTCTGCCTCTTAGGATAATTGGGACAAACTTCAAAGTAGAAGACAATTTTTAAATTGGGGCTTGAATTACTTTATAATGCGGTGTATCCATGTACAAATTAACCAATACTGTGTCAGAAAATGTAATTTTTCAGAAATTAGTAAATATATACGACAGGAAACTTACTATCAATGATAAAGTAGAACCTATTAGAATCATCATTCAGGAAGATGTGAAATAAAATAAATATAACATAAGCAATAATAAAAATAGGGGTTACAGTAAAATTTGCAGATTTTTAAATGTTACTACTAATAAAAAAAGATAAAAATTCAAAATAGTATAGTTAAATCAAGAAAAGTTGAAGCAAATATCAATGCAAGATACAATTTAACGGCCAAAAGACAGATATACGAATGTTATGTTTAAAAGTATTCCTGCATAATATTTATAAATAGAGTAAAATGCTTTTTAAAATATCAATACGATATTGCTTTTCACGTCGGTGCAATAGTGCACCAATGCTATATTTATAATGAGACAAGTGCAGGAGAAATCATAAGAATACAACAAACCGGCATATCTATGTTTCATAGATCTTAATAAGGCATTTGACTCGGTTAAATTAAAGGTCGTTATCCACTTATTGTACGCAAGAGAGATGCCTTTGGGAAAAATCAAAACGATCGAAAATATCTACCAAAAACATACAATAAAAGTAAAAGTAGAAGAAGAACTAATTGACCCTATTGAAGCTGACAATGGGATAAGACAGGAAGATACCCTGAGTCCTCTATTGTTCAACCTGATTATGAATGAAATAATAAAAAAGTAAGAACTAAAAAAGGATACCAAATAGGAAACAAACAACAACCAATTTACTACTACTACTATCTACTATCTCAAAGTGAAGATGATTTACAGCGTATGCTGCATCAATTTAATATAACCGCCAGAAAATGTAACATGTTGATTTCTCTAAAAAAGACAGAATGTATGGTTATAACAGCAAATTTACTAAGATGTAAATTGGAGCTGGAAGGTCAGATAATAGAACAAGTTATGGAGTTTAAATATCTAGGCATTATCTAGCTACGGAAAGCTCGAAACTGAAGTGGAAGATCAAGTGAATAGAGTAAACAGAGCCGCAGGTTGCCTGAATGAAACAATATGGAAAAATAAAAATATCGGGAAAGAAATGAAAGGCAGAATTTACGAAACCATCATCAGACCAATAATGACATACGCGGCAGAAACACGACCTGACACAGAGAGGACAAAAAGGATGTTAGAAAGAGCAGAGACGAAAACATTTAAAAAAATTGGTGGTAAGACACTATATGAGAGAGCTATAAGTATAAATATACGACGTAGATGCAAGGTGATGAATATCAACGACTGGGTAAGAAATAAAAAAGTTGAATGGAATGATCATATAAGCTGAATGACAAAAAATAGTAAAGACGGCAAGAGACGGTTCCTTAATAGGAAGACGATCAGAAGGAAAGCCACGAAACCGAAGGAACTACAACTTACTGCAGGCACATTGAAAAGCAGAGTCATGTCAGTATAAAAAGAATAAGAAAAAGAATATGTTGCTTTTGAAAAGCATTGTTATACACGAGGAATATACACTAATTTTTGGGTAAATCTTGGAATGACTTTTACAAAAAATATTGTTGATGGACCAAGAAATTTAGAAAATAACATTACAACAAAACAAAAAAAAAAGAGAATTAGACTAAGATGGTCAAAAGAGCATAAAGATGGGACTAAGTTGCAATGGGATTCAATACAATGGAGTGATGAGTCCAGATTTGAAATGTATGTTGGAGACAGTAGGAGTGGCGCCATTCGCAGGAAAAATGAAGCTTTCCATCCCAACTGTCTGAAGAAAAAAGTCGAATTTCCTGCATCTGTTATGTTTTGAAGCAGCATGTCGTCTAAAGGTGTGGGAAAGTTACATTTTATCGATAGGATTATAAACACGGACAAATATTTGAATATTTTAGAAGAATCTGTTTTGCGGACTATGGAACACCGTTTAACATCAGCGGCAGATTTTGTCTTCCAAAAGGACGGCGCAGGTTGTCATACCTCAAAAAAGAGTTTAAAATGGATTAAAGACCATGGCATACCACTTCTGAAATGGGTTTCTAACAGTCTCGACTTGTCCATGATAGAGACTTTGTGACGCGAAATGAAAAAAGCTTTGAGAAAACATCCTGCCAGGTCCGTCAACGAATTGAAGGAAAACTTGCAAGAGATATGAAATTCGTTTACATTAGAGTTTTGTCAGAACTTGGTAAAAACTATGGCTCGAAGAATTGTGGATGTCATTAAAAATAAAGGGAATGTAACTCAGTGGTAAACTTTCTTGTTGATATTACTATTATTATCCTGTTTAATCAATAGTTTTCATTACGATACAAAATATTTTCTATAATTAGAAAATTCAAAAATGTTGTTCGGTGCATTAAAACTTCTAAAATTTACGTTGCGCTTTAATTTTTGTTCTCTAAAATTTCATTTTGTTATCAATCTAACGTTGGGCCAACTGATATGGGAAGGAGCTCATATATTATATCTGACCGAGAGCTAATTGCATTGACAATCCAGTTCCAATTGTGTAATAAATAATCGATACACTAAATTAAAAAAAAATTATATACAATTCGTGAATTGAATGTAAACCAAACTTTCTGGCGCAACAATGTAAAATTCCAGTGTCAGTAATTGACCTTTTAACATATTTAAATCATAATAATAATTGTTTAATAATTGCAATTTTTAATATTAGATATTAGTTAGATGTTGCAAAATATAAACGCATGTAATTTGTTTAAAACATGTTCAATGTAAGTACGATTTTAATAAAGAAACATTTTCTACGTTTTCACCGTTATATATTAATGGTCTATATTAGAGCAATTATCACAACATAGACCAGGATAATTGAAATTATCCGAAGAAATTCACGGGTACATGTACCTACGAGTTATTCTTAGTAAATTAAGTTATGACATTACATGATACGTAACACATGCAAGACATTTTCTGTCATTTTTTACTATTAAACAATATTTATAAAAAATTAGGTCCTCGATTAAAGACGGTAGGAAAACGCCGGTGAATTTAATTCACTGCATTTAAGTGTAAATAAAGCATGCAAAACCTTCAAATTGGAGGTTATCAAAAATCAACTTTGTTAACCTGTTGCTTGACAAATTAGAAAAAATGTTTTTTTTTCTAAATAATTGTTAATAACTCTACTTTTGTACTTTTACTAAAACAGCTGCTTTCCTCCATCGTTTCCGTCAATATTGCATTAATTTTTATTCTTTCTTTAATATCGTCATTTATGATTTTTTTCCATTAAGGTATAGTTACCACAACTTCTCCAATATATTATCTTAGTTTCCTGAATCCGTTGTCCTATTTTTTTATTAATGACACTAATTTGGATCCGCATGCAACAGTGCTTCTTATAAAACTATTAAAATTACAGATTTTTGCTTTTTGAACTAATATCTTTCAATGAAACTGAATGCAGCCATTGCATCACGCATCGGTGCGTGGACTTCAAAAGGAGCTTCAAAAAATGACGAATAAGAATGTAGACACCTCTTACAAATACGCCCTAAAACTAAAATTGTCTTTCGATAATAAACTTTGGACATACATTGAGTGATAAGTCATTAAGGGGTCAACATCTGGGAATATATTTTAGATGCCTTGAGATAAAATAATCGTTTAAATCTAGAGTTTCCGATCTGGGAGGCCACTTAATGTTAAAGTTACTTCGAATCAAACAATTAAAAGTCTCTTAATTTAGGTAAGCATGATTTAAATTACTTATAGTTGTAATAAGTTCTAGTTCATTGTTACTCTCATTGTCGGAAACATTGGACACCTGTTCGTTTTTTTTAAATCGCTAACACAACGAGCAAAGTTTACTTCGGGATTTTCCGTCAATAGGGCTGCATCAATCTCTAGGTAGTTCAATAAATTTTCAACTCCATGATCTTCGCAAAAGTTTGACATTGGCAAATCATCTACTAGGTTTTGTAGCTCTAGATTTTCCACAATTTCTCCTCCATTACTATCGTTTTTTAAAAACCGCAACTAATGAAACACTTATGAATTGTTTTGGATGAAACGTCTCTCCATGCTGCCACAATCAAAATTAAGGCGTTAGCAATCATTATGGACTTCTTTAGTTCAGCTGTTGATAAAGAAAATTTTATAGATGATAACATTATTTTCATTAAAAACTTTCTGTACAGGGATTTCAAGTTTTTAATTATTCCTTGGTCTAACGGTTGACAATTTGCTGTAGTATTAGATGGCAAAATATTATCGATATGTTAGATAACTGACTATCCAGATGGGATATTGAGTTGTCTAGAAATAAGAGAATTTTTCTTTTTGACGTTAGATATTTCTGTCAAATCAGTGCAGTCAATCTGTCTTGATATCTCTGATCATCCAGGTCTTCTTGTTATAGTACCTACCAGTCGACGTAGAGTTCATTAACATGAAAATTTTTAAATCATCTAGAATTTTTACTTTTAGCAATCGCCAAAGGTTTTTCTTTTTCCCCATTTAAATTTGCACATAATAATACGGTCAGCCCTTCCTTAGCAGATTTATCCCCAGTGCACTTTTCATTACGAAATGTAAAAGTTTTACTTGGTAAGGCTTGATAATCCAGACCAGTCTCGTCAGCTTTATACATATCTTCTAATAAATAGCCACTTAATAAATTTGGCAGTTTTCTTTGCCACTATGAAACGTCGTCAAGGTTAACATTTGCAGCTTCTCCAGAAATTGCTCCAAATTTATTGTTATGACTTAAGCAAAACTTGTTAAGTCAACCATTGGAAGTTTTTAAACTCAAATTGAGTTCTTTCTCCGCCTCTAAAGCTCTTTTTTTATTATCGGTGCAGGTAATGGAATGTTCTTACTTCTACCTTACAAAACCAATCCCACACTATAGTATGAATGGCAACACCTTCAGTTTTAATCCTCTTTTTGTTTGTTGAACATTTCCACTTTCACAATACCACTTTTTTAAATCAACCTTGAGTTTTTTCTATTTGAAACTTTTCAGGTAAAACTCAAATATAATAATTTTTTTCAGATGCTTCTATCACCGAAAATTTTCTTTTCAAAAATTTTTCTTTTCCAAACTTTCTTTTAGTCGAAGACATTGTTACCTTTAGATTAGAATATCGAAACTTAATTAGAAATATGTACAAGGGATGAATAAATTCTAAAACGGGTTTTTCCAAATCAAACTCGATGTACCTAAGTACCTAGTTTTATGATCATAGGTATCTACTTGTATAATTAGTTTTATGACTACAATAAGTTATGTACATATATGGATTTCCGGAGCCCCAATTTTAATCTTTTAATCGCCTTTACCTGATGTCCGTAGTTTGGAGGTAAAATTACAATAATTTCTTAAAAAAACTGAAGGCAAATTTGGTCTTCCGGATTCGTTGTGAAAAGGATCCGTTGTTCAGAGGTGTTTACCCACATATGAAATGTTCAGTGATCCTAAAACTGTTTTGGTTTATGTAAGAATTTGAAATAGGTTATAACGTAATTTGAGTCCTTTATAAATCTCTGGTTAAGTTTTTGTCAAACTACTATCTATTATTTACCCCAAACGTTCCCGAGAATCCGTCAATGAGGCTTTCGTAATATCCTTTTATTATTACGACCAGCTTATCACCACCTAAAATCATTTTTGTCCGTTTCCGGTCCTAATTTGTTTATATAATGTTAAGTGACTAAGAAAATAGATAGAAAAGTGAAAATAGATAGAAAATCTTTTGCATATTTTATCATATATTAATATACTTAACTCCTAGATACTTGTATCAATGAGTGTCCTGAAACGGGTGTTTTTTTTATCAATTTCCCCGGTCCAACAGTGACACAATTTACACAGTTAATCTAGAAATAGGTAATGGTGGAAAACTTACAAAATTTAAAATGTGTAGCAAGATGTAACTTGCTAAGATAATTTGCCATGATACTAACAATCTGCCTTTAGATTCAGATTACTTATGTAGCACAGATATAAAAATAAAAACATACCCTGAATATGGATATAATAAAAGCTATGTTTATGACAACGCCATACACACAAACACATGTAAATACCAGAGTATAACAGAAAGCTGATAAAAAGCTTTCAGAGATCTCAGCAAATAAAATTAATGAATAAATTAGAGAACAAATATACCTAAGCGATAGTTTAGAAAAATCTATCTGTACTAAAAATAATATAAAAATGTAGATAATGAAAACAATAGTAAAAGAAGAAGGAGATAGAGGTTCTTAACACATGGTAGCAAACAAAAAAATTGTCTAAACCCGATACTATTAATTACAGAAACTCTTGAAATTACAGAAAAAAATTTTCAGATCTCTTGCTTTTATCAATTAAGAACTATTTGTCCAAAAGAAATGTAAGAAAATTAATCATCCAACAATTTTTGATATAAGACTAAACAATTCAAAATGTAAATGACCTTTACAAGACCTCATTATCTGACATGATTATATTAAGCAAAACTAAATATAGAATTAGCTATTTACCTGCACATGCGGCTATATACAAGAAAGTACGATTTGGAGAGCTGGAAGTCATATTGACACGTTAACACCCTAGCCCTAGAGCTTAAACTGAAGATAGTTTGATAGGCCAACACTCACACTACTTTTTGGTTCCCCTCTACCAACTCGACTGCTTCTCGTCTTGTTTGGCTTTTATTTTATTTCCAGAAAATATTATCTTAATGGTCAAATTCACTGATTATATCGTATGATGCAAAGTTGCTTTAATTTTTTTGTCTGGCTTTGTTATTTTGGAAATTACAATAAATTTAAATACAACGGAATATCCAAAGTTTTTCAAATCTAATGATACATTAGCAGGTTTTTGCTATACTGTGTGGTCCAATAATAATTAAGATCGGCAAATATCTTTTACTGGAATTATTATCAAATAGACAAATTCACGTTACAGCTTGCAAAACTTTGGTGTTATATGACAGAATAATTATAATTAACAAGGAAAATTAATTTCCTGTAGTGGGCTGTATACTATAAATATTATATAACAAAAATATTATTAAAAAATCCTTTATAAAAAGGTATATTTATTTAAAAGAATCATTTCGGGCTTCATCACAGAACGTTTTCTACATTACTATTCCATCATCAGTGCTGCTACTAAGTATGCATGTGTGAAGTCACTAAATATACGGGTAAAAACTCTTTAAATGTTGTTAAATTGGTTTTAAATTATACTGTTGCTCATAATATTATAGGATGTTTTAAACATAATTAAGTTTATGTCAACGTAGGACTCCCAACCTGAAGTTGCTGGCCCTGAGACGTAGTCTTTATAAGTACCTACCTGAGACTGAAGCTATATGTAACTGAATGAATTCTTGGTGCTTACGAGTAAAGCTGTCTAAAACAGAGGCTAAATATTGCAATGACATATTCACTGATATTTGTAAAAATCTTATAAAATCGATCCTTTTTATAACCAGGTAATTTATTCGATAAGACTCTAGTACATTATTAAATAGTCCAGGAAATAGTCAATCAACCTTGTCTGTCCACTACTTAGCTCTGACCGATCATCTTTTTTAGGTAGCGAAAGGGGTAGGTTTTTCCAGCTCTGCAGATGAAGAAGTAATAATTCATTGTTCTTAAAAAGGGGTATTTCTTTGGACTTAAGCAACACGAGGTAATTTAAACGCCAATCTAGGTTTCCTAACCCATTGCCTTTCTTTTGTAAAGCTAATTTTTGTGTGTTATAATTGTATATAATTTGTCTCAAAGTTAACGTGCACCATATGGTAGCACCATAAGTTCTCGTAGCTTGAAGAAGAAGAAGAGGAACGTCCCCTTCTTCTTCTTCTTCGTTTTCCTCTTTATAAGCTATTCTGCTTGTTCATTGGCGGATTAAGACCTCTATGAAAGGTTGTCACTCCATCTTTTGCGCGGTCGTCCGATACTTGTTCTGCCTATTGGTGACCTATCTATTTCTTGTAATTGTTCTCAGTACTCTCATCTCTGCTGTTTTCAGTAGCCTTTGTATTGTGGCTGTATCAGATCTTTTTTCTGAGGCTTATATGATTATTGGTCTAACACTGGCTTTATAAATTCTTGACCTCACCTCAGTATTAATGTGCACGTTTCGCCATATAGCGTTATTAAGGCATCCTGTCAGTCTATTTGCTTTTTTTACTTGATCTCTGACTTCTTTGTTTAAGTCTCTATAGCTGGACAGTGTAATTCCAAGGTATTTTATTTCCATTACTTGTTTCTGGGATGAGAATGTCATATTAAATTCTTTTGCTCTTATGTTAAATCTGTAGATCAGTCTTTGCAGAATATCTTAATCTTGGGCTATCAATATTGCGTCGTCTGCATAACAGAGTATTTTCCCTTCTTTCCTTTCTTCTTTGTTTCCAATTCTGTATCCTCTTCATTTGTTAACGGTTTTGATAAATTCATCCATATGAGTCCCCCTGTCTTATTCTGCTGCCTATTTCTATATGTTCTGTAAGTTATCCATCTATTCTGACTTCCATTTTGTTGTTTTCGTAGATATTTTTGATGGTTTTTATAATATTTAGGCGAAGTTCTCTATTATACAGAAGATGGATTACATTCTTGATTCTTACTCTGTCAAATGCTTTCTTTAAATCAATCAGACACAAAAATGATAGCAACTGATTGAAAATTTGCTATTATCAAGTCCTCGTAGACACTTTGTCTCAGGACCAGCAACTTCATGTAGAGTCGTACGTTGTCATGTTATCAAATTCACTGGTAACTTTAACATCTTAATATATAAGATCGAATAATGTAAACTTAATTTTAACCTATAACTTTTAACGGGTTTTTACCCAGATATTTAGTGGCTCAAAACATGTACACCTAGACACTGATGATGAAATATGGATTCCGAAAACGTTTTGTCTTTATGATATAGCCCGATTGGATTTTTTAATTATATAGGATTTTATCTTTTATAAAGGATTTTAATAAATTTTTTTTACTACTTAGTATAAAATGTATATAGACAGATTGTATATATGTATTCGCTCCGTGCGTGACCATGGTAGGGGTACCTTGAAACGATGCCAGCGTGCGTAGCGGCGAAATATGACAAAATTGGACACTATCTTTTTACGCATAAATTTTATCAAAAATGTGTGCAAATACATGTTGCATATTTAGTTGTACTAATAATACCAAAAATAGTAAGTGTAGTTTTTATGAGTTCCCAAAGATTACATATAAATTAGAGAAAAGAAAAAGATGGATCCGTGCTATTAATATGAAAAAGGAAATATCACGTAACCTCATTTTTATGCAATTGAAATATTTAAATAATTTACCTTAAATGATATTTTATAAGGCTTCAAGCTAACTACAGAGTGCCTGATGACTTTAGCTTTTATATCATAACTTTTACTATAACTGTTTTTAATTATATGCTCTTTCACGTGAAAAACTTGATTTGCCTGTACTAGATTTTTAACTTTCCTTTTCCGTTTGTACTTAAAAAAATATATTATGATGAATTTTGAGAAACCCAGTTTTTAATACTACATTTATTTTGTACATAAACTGAAAAAATATAATTAAAAAGTTAATTATTAATAATTGTCAATTTCGCCTGTATTTAACAATGTCAAACATATGTCATTATTGTCGTATATTTAACCTGAAAATTGGTAGGTCCAAAACTGTCAGATGAAGGCGGTAGGTGTCGCGTCAGTCACGCACGGATCGAATATAAATGTAAACATTACATTAAACAATAATTATATTAAAAATAAAACAGACGGCTTAGGTTTGATTTCGTTACGGCGTGCCACCATTCGCTAATAATATGGATATTTCCTGCCTCTTGGCTTCATCAGAGCGAACTCCGATTTATATTCTCATATTATAATAAACTTTGTACCAGTGTCAATGGTTCATAGTTGCCGAGACATTTTAATTTAAATAAAAAAAAATCTTAAATATTGTCAGCAGTTTCATCAATTTTATTCACTCATATTTTATAAAACGTAGGCAACTTTTTCTAAAGAACAACAACACTGCATGTGATAGAGACATTGAAAGGGTTAAGGGAGAATATGTATTTATATAAAAAAAAAACAAGATAATATTTTTAAATATACATATATTTCAGAGTAGTATACTCCATAAAAATTCTTACAAAGTAAGTAATTTGCACATATTTACATACATTATCCTTAATCTTAAAATCAAGACTGATAACATACAAATATATTAAAATAGAATTTTGACATTCTACATATCACCATGGACAATCTACGACACTTCTTGATATTAGGAGTCTTAGATATTAGCTTTTAGCAATCAGTGGTAGTGATCACGAGTTTGTCTATGAATTAAAAGACAAGTATATGCCAACAAAATTAATTAATTAATTATTTGAGTGCAAACTAGATGAAAAATGTCTGGCTAATTCCAATCCGATCTGATCAAACGAGCCAAAAGAAGTTATTTGATGTAACTCTCTTCATATTCATAATAATATTGGTCATTCGTAGATAAGATCTATTCATCGGGCATTGTCACGTCATTTCAAGTTTCCAAAAACCTCAAGCTATCACAACACGTCAAAAGACGTCATTTCTTCATTTGTTAAATAAAGTGTTCGACTTTTATTTTACTTTAAAAGTATGAAGAAACTTAAATAAAAGTTATATAAATTTAAAAGGAATGAAATGAAAAAGACAGCAAAGATTTGATTTCACGTACAAAGCGTCTATATATCTGTTGATACGTATTTCGACTTAATAAGTCTCATCAGAACAGTTATTCATAGCCGTTCTTAACGTGAAAAATAATCTTCTCTGTCTTTTAGGAAGCAACAATAAAATCGCTTCGTTATGGACGCAATAGCGACATCTGATAGAAAAATCAGATTTGTTTCGAAACTATCTTACCGATTTTAAAAGGAATGATTTGAAATTTAAAGAAAATGCTATAAATATACAAAAGTAATATTAATAAGATGATGTTGATAATCATAACATAGAAAGTACATATAAGAAGAACATGAAGACTTGTGACAACAATTGTCGAAGAATGTGATAAGCAGCTATAGATTAACCCACTCTTTATATCTAATTTTACCACTAGTGAGTAAAATTTGTATTTCCTGTAAGCTGAGACCTGTCGTCTCCGGAATGAATTTCAGAACAAAGAGAGTAGCAAAAACTGCACAACCACTGAAGAACCCAAAGGCTCCACATGCTCCTATCAAACTAGTTAACCACCCAAAATAGTTTACAGTTATAAAACAGCAAAACCAGTAACAACAAATAACGATTGTGGAAGCCAGAGACTGAACATTTCCTGGAAACAACTCGCCAATAAAGGCCCAAGGCAAAGGACCAAAACCCATGCTGTAAGCAATAATAAATGCGAGAAGACTAGCAATAGGAAGCCAGCTTATACTTGTTGTGTCAGATTGTAGAACATCTTTTAGGTAGAAATATATTGCTAAAACTGCTACACTAAGTGCAGAACCAATACCAGAAATCGTAAGCAAACGTCTCTTTCCCGATTTTTCAACAAATAAAGGACTTAAAGTACTAGCAAGGATTTGGATAATACCTACAATGATGGTACAAATCTCTGGCGGTAAAGCAACTCCAGCATCGGTAAATAAATTTTGTGTATAGAAGAAAACAACATTAATTCCAGTAAATTGTTGAAATATTACTAAACCCAAAGATAAAATCAAAGCTCTTCTAAGTCCTGGAGTTTTTATTATTAACGCAAAACTTCCTGTTTGCTCTCTTTCTTGTTTTAACTGGTCTTGCATATCTGCTAAATCTTTTTCAGAAGTAGATGTTGTCTTTCCTGATAATTTACTTAAAACGTGCAGTGCCTGTTGATCTTTACCACGGTGCAATAAATAATAAGGACTTTCAGGTAGGAAGACAATAAACAATATTATGCAAATAATTGCAGGACATAGTAAAATGATGTTAAATAATTTTAAAGGTACATATGGTCCTAGAGAATATGGAAATAGTATACCTAATGTACAAAAAAGTTGCAGGTAAGATCCCAATGAACCTCTTACTTCGTTATCGGCAATTTCTGCAATATAAGTGGGTATTATTACGTAACTCATGCCGCATCCTAATCCGCATAAAAATCTTCCAATGTAGAATACTTCTATTTTTGTCGCAATTGTAAATACGGTAAATGCAATAATAAAAGGTGTGATTGCAATTATTAGTGTCAGCCTCTTTCCAATTTTACTCGCCAGTATTCCACCTAGGATGGGTCCTAAGATGGCTGCTAGCGGTAGGAAAGAAGCGATCAATCCCTCTTCGGATGTTGTTAAAGCATGATCCAATGGGCTAGCGTCCAAATCCTTTAAGCGGGAAATAACTGGGGAAGACCATCCGAACGCAGTACCGCAGACAAAGATTGAAAGATTAGCTGAAATAAATAAAATTAAAAATAAGTAAATAAATGCTGAAACAGCTCACTTTTATTTTTAGTAATTTTAATAGTTATTTATGTACCAAGGGTATTAAATAGATGTTTATGCCCAGAGGACGACGATGTTACAAACCCGAGGGCCTCTGGCCCGAGGGCATATACATCTATTAATACCTGCGGTGCATATAAACTTTTATGTCATACTAGTTCGTTATTGTATCTACAAATAAAAATGTTCTAAAAAATCCGAAAATTCGATTTCGTTTTGACAATATATTTACTAATAGTAGACATTCTATCGTACGTGTTATGTTGCTACGCTACGGAAATGCTGTCAAACGTGTCAAACTAAAACTGTGAAAATGCAAGATATTTTTGAGATTCCTAACCATATTTAAAAAAAAGCGGAAAAATCAACGCAAAAGTTACTACTACATAAGTCGAGAGATGCCTACCACAAGGAATATGAAAAATTACAGCACTGGATGACAGAAAACCATGGACACATTCGTGAAACTGTGCTACTTGTATACTTTGCCGATCTCGCCGAACATTTTCTCCGAGTTCCCTGTTGTCCAAACATTCAATGGTAAAGAACGCTTTAATCGTAAATAAGAATATTAACATTGCCAATTACCATAAATTGACATAAATTGAAGCAAGGCTCGAAAGGCTACCAGCCAAAAAAGTCTAGTCTTGTCTAGAGAAAATGTTTTAAAATTTATTCACGAAGCACCGAACGAAATATTTTTGATGAACAAAATACCATTAATATTTGGTATATTTGGTGGGTGTCGACGACAAGAACTTGTAAATATGTTACGGTTACTCACGTAAAAGATAGAAAATCAGTTTTCGTCGTAAACGTATCAGCGACAAAAACCGATAAACAGCGTGTTTTTACAATTATGGACGAAGATGAACTGAAGAGTTTGACGTTAGTACTAAAGTACATGTCTTTACGACCCCGTGGTTCTTCAGAAAAAGCCTTTGACCTACAGACAAGGTCGTTGTACTGTACAGCCAGTTGGAAAGAACACATTTGAAAAAATCTCGTCCATCATTGCAAAATATCTGGGTTTGAGCAGTCCTGAGAAGTACATAGGTCATTGCCTGCGTTGGACTTCAGCAACTCTTCTGACAGAAGCTGGAGCCAGTATGACCACGTTGAAGCGCCATGGTGGATGGAAGAGTACGTCGGTTGCTAAGATATTTAGAGGACAGCATATCTTCAAAGAATGAGGTTTCAAGAATGCTAGCAGGCATACCTTTTGGATCCTGCGTTTCCTTACAGAAACTTGACACCCAAGCTATGAAACATGCGTCAACGTTTGCCGCGGGTAATCTAAATATCACCGGATCCTTTCATAATTGCCAGTTTTATATGAATTTTAAATAATGTTTTGAAATGTTGTTAAATAAAGATGTTTCTAATAAGTTATCTTTTTGTTTGTATCTTTACACCCGTGCGGGCCATAAAGTACACTTTATGCACGCGCGGGCATAAAGCACACTATTACGTAGTTGGTAACTAAGCAATAAAAACAATAATAAACTAGTATGACATAAAAGAATGTTAAATTTAATAGTTTCTGAGCGGGAAAATATTGATCTCAATGCATAGTTTTCATTATCGAGATCAAGGTCACCTGTATTCTGAAGTATCACTCAAAAAATTTTTTACGTATTTGAAGGTCCCAAGCTGCAAACTAATACGCAAATTAATACTCTTATTTATCTCCAAATTAAATGATATTGTTTGTCTAAATAGTTTTTTGTGTCACTGTTATTTTGGAATCAATTTTTTTTTATAAATACTATACAGTAAAACCTCGATATAACGGACCTCTATTTAACGGACTTCGGATATAACGGCCAAAAAATCCGGTCAAATGTAAAAAAAATAAAAACATACTGTTAATATTACACATGCTTAACCCGTCCCAAACCACTGTATTTTACAAAGAATTTCAATAAAATTTAGCATAAGAGGACACATTTCTAATAGTAATATGTATATATTTTTTGCTGAAAAATAAACGCTTGTTTATTCGTTGTGAATGAACATATTTAGTAAACGCCAGTAAATAAGTTAAAATTTTCGCAATCTCACCCTTTAAATAGGGACAGACGGAAAAGAATCAATGTAACGATCAATCAAAAACCAGAGACTAGAGAATATACAAAAGTTGGAGTCTGGAGCGTCTGTGTCTCATATATGTGATCAATATGATATAAAAAAGCAAACTTTCGGAAATAAAAAAACAAAAGCAAAATAAATAAATTTGCATTAATGTGTGATGTAGGCGAGCACAGCAATCTTAAAAAACGAATGGAATTAGGCTCGTGAAACTTTACTGGAAGAAGAAATCTTAAAATGGTATGGCCAACAACGTTCTAGTGGGATCCCGGTTCGAACAGTCGAATTGAAATTTGCTGCAATTAAATTAGCAAATCATATGGACATACCATTCAAAACAAGTGATGGATGGCTCTGGCGCTTTCGCAAAAGGCACGGAATCATGAATAAAAGAATTTACGGCGAAGCTTTAACGGCACCAGAAGAAGAAAGAGAACCTTTTAGGCAAAAATTAGTAGCACATATAAGCAAGTAACGAAATGCTATTAGAATCTCAGATTTACAATGACAATTAACATTGACGAAACTGGTTTGTTATGGCGTACTTTGCCTGAAAGCGCACAAGCCTCCAAATATGAAAAATCGGATTATGGAAGAAAAATCAGAAAGGACGGGATCTCGGCACTGCTTTGTGCTAACGCTGATGGATCGCATAGATTGACTTCTGTAGTGGTTGGCAAATCTCTTAAACCTAGAGTTTTAAAAGACATAATGCATCATATGCCCGTTTTATACTATAGCTCTAAAAAGGCATGGTTCACCTCAGATATTTTTAAAAATTGGTTTTTCAAAGAAATTGTACCTTCAGTGAGAAAATTTCAAGAGAAGAAATTGGGAATACCGCCAGAAGAGGTGAAATGTTTATTGGTTTTAGACAACGCTCCTGCTCACCCCTCTGAAAATATTCTACGTTCAGAAGATGGAAACTTTAGGTGTGTGTTTTGTAAAAAATACAACATCGCTTATTCAACCCATGGATCAGGGAATAATTTTAGCAGCCAAACGAATATATCGCACACAGTTTTTAGACGAAGTAATGGTTGTATTGTACGATGGAGATAATGCAAAAGATACAAGAGGGCAACGTACCTTGCAAAACTTAAGGTCTCACAATTTATAATCAACAATTTTTAGTTTTGCTGTAGCATGAGAGGAGGTGAAAGAGCAAACATTAAAAAATGGTTGAAAGAATTGGTTTGATGGCCAAGATGCAGACATAGATTTAGAATGGTTGAAAGTTACTGATTTCTGTAGGACAATACATAATAATGCCGGAGAACATATAGCTGAGGAAGATGTTTTACAATGGCCAGAAGTAGATGAAGGTGACCCTGGGTATAACATCATGACTGAAAGTGAAATAGCAGATGAAGTTATGAACCTAAAAAATGAGGACGGAACTAAAGATAGCAAACAAGACGACAAAACAAGACTGTTAAAAATGAAGTTATCAGAGGTAAGATCGTATCTCGACGATCTAATAACATTTATTGATTATTCATCAAATAGTTAAACTGTATTTAGGGAGTTGATCATAGAAAATCAGCAAACATGGAAAGTGCAAACGAAACTTGTTCAAAACGGGATTACCGACAGCAAGCGTGTCGGTAATCCCGTTTACCCGTGATCCACAGCAACGTCACTTCACGACGAATGTCCGAAGACAATTACTTAAATAGAATTTTGTTTGTATTTTGTATTTTTTATATATATCTAATTACAGTGTACACATATATTTTCAAAAAAAAGTATTTTGATTTATTTTAACCATATTTTTATATAACGGACTTTCGGCTTTAACGGACACCCCCTCCCCCCAAGTAGTCCGTTATATCGAGGTTTTACTGTACTACAAATACTAAAAGAAGCAGGAATTAACAACCCACATCTGAAAATAATTAGAAACATTTACTGGAATCAGAACGCAAATTTCAAAATTGAAAATAAACACACCGAATTCGTGTAATTCATGCGCAGTTACTCCATTATACTCTCGTTATATATGTCGAAACGGTCAGGACGCTTGGCTTTGGTAGAATTGAAAGGCTCGTTGATTATTCTTGTCAGATTCACATAAGAAAAGTATTTTGAAGAAAGTTTTCAGTTAAACTCGTTTCCAAAACCATTTCGTAAGTTTGGGAGTATTTTTAGATGATAATACTTAGTGTGTAAGAGTAGGTGGTCGTCTATCTTAGTCTTTCCTATCGTATGAAGTAAAACATCCTTTTTTTTACCAACAAAATCTCGTTTTAATCTTCTCCTAGTTCGTCATTATCGTGAGAAGTATTTACAAGCTGGATTTAAGAGTAATTAGTTTTTGGTTAGTCAAAGGTTTTGAATATTGTCTTCTAAACAAGCCGTTAATTCAATATTGTCCAAATATATTAGATGTTGTAAGCAATCTCCCAAAACCTTACAACCCCCTATGGGCAATTTGCATTAATTTCGTCTTGGTGCCATTAAACCTTTTTCGATTAGTGGGTTAGATTATCTTGGCCGTTTTCGATAAGTATGCGTCGCTACAGGGTAGTTAAAACTCAAAAGGCATATTTTTTTCTGTTTGTATATTGCGCCACAAAGGCTTTACATCTCGAATTGGCTAGTGATTTAACCGAGGAAGCGTTTTTGGCAGCTTTACAAACATTTTATCGCTCGGAGAGGTCGAGTGTCTTAAATATTTTGTGATAATGCTATTTTTATAGCATTTATCGACAATTAAGTAGCTTTATGGAGAGTGCTCTCGATAAAAAAATATTAAATTTTCATTAGCTTCTCCTGCTGCTCCAAATTTCGGTGGTATTTATAAACGTGGAATTCGTTCTGTAAAGGATCCTAAGTTCTAAAGGGATCGTTTTAACGTACGAAGAATTTTTTACCGTTTTGATTTCAATTGAGTCCATCTTAAACACGCGCCCTTTCACTCCATTAACTAATATTGTTGAAGATCTCAACGCTTTGACCCCAGAACATTTCCTGACTTTTGAACCATCATTTTCCTTGAATTTGAAGGTATCTTTCAATCGCTTGTCCAAATTGTAGTTGTTACAACGCATCCATAAAGATTTTTCGGCTCGATGCTCTAAGGAATGTCTGTATACTTTGCAACAAAATTTTAAATGGTTAGATTCTGGCTTTGTACCTAAACTGAGTGCCTTAATGGTTTAAAGGAGAATAATTTGGTCCTGTGTAAGTGGCCTCCCGCACACCTTGGTGAATTGCATGAGGGTAAAAACGGTGTAGCTCGAGTGCGTACGACCAACGAAACTTTCAAAGGGCCTCTTGTCCGAATCTCTGCTTTGCCGATAGATGAAAATTAGATGGCCACACTTTGCTTTACTTTGAAATTATTTTATTTTGTTCGGTCGTTGTCACTGTAACTGCGACAAAACCATTTTAATTTACTTTTCGTTTAAGTTTAAGCTTTGAATATTTGTTTAAGATTTATATAGAATTTGTTTTTATCATTTTCTGTTGCTCAAGTAATGATGGAATTTATTATTAGTTTTGCGTTTAAAGATCTTATAGACTTCCAGTTGTGTAAATTCAAATAATATGGGTGAGTAAATTAATCGATACATTTCTCCTTCCTGTTTGACAATTTCTATAGCATCGGTAAAAAAAACTGGATTTTCGAGATCGAGAGCGAGGGGGACGTTAAAATGCACCAGACTTAAAGAGTCGCACCTAGAGATTCGACTTATACATACACATCTACAAATTCACTCCTTAGTTGTTGTAAAATAGTGCAAAAACAGCAATAAATATCCAAGTCTAATCCTAGTTTTGTATTTAACCTATACAATGTTTCCATTGTTTATTGCAACTATTTATGATTTGATTATTTTTTGCACCTATCAGTTAAAGTTCATTTATCGAAAATATTAAGTGAAATATAGGCAATATTAATTACATTATTATTGATAATCTCGTAAAAGACCATTGCTTGTTTAATTCACCACAATGGTAGACCCACAAAAGAAGTAACAAGATTCAATAAACTTTCATCAATGTTAAATTTATCACTTATATCACCCAATCTAATTGGGTACACTTCATCCATTTGTTTACCAATCAAATTTTATTGAAACTAAAACTTAAAAAAAAATAAAATAGGTCTATGAGGTATTGCCTACATGTTTACGTTCATGGCTACCGGGAAAGCAGGTGTAAACAGGTAAGCAAATATTGGTGACTGTACCGACCTGTTTATCATCGAAACCATTTAAAAAAAATATTGGAGATTATTTGACACTCAATACTTAACCAATAATATGTATTTTTTGGAGTAGCATTCGAGACAGTTTTTTTAAACGAATTTTAAAAATTTTCCAAAACTGTTTAAAAATTTGAATTTCATGATGTAGACAATGAAATATCCTACAAATTAAAAAAAGGATTGAGTTTCTAGCATGATTAGAACCAAAGATATCGTCAAACAACGAAAAAACACTTTTAATTTTTTTGAGGTTATGTTTGGGTCTACGGGTTTAAGAATATTTTTGGTCGGATAGTTTTCGATATAAAACAGCATAGTATTTTTGAAGTTATACTCCTATACGCGCGTTCGACGTTGGAAATTTGTACGGGAGTGAATTGGCAAAACCATTACATATGTAAGATATAGGTTAGAGAGAGACAGAAGATATGTTTTCTCTCTCTTTCTCTCTCGAGAATAAAAATGTTCCTTTTAATATATTGATTATTTATTAATATTATTATTATTTTATATTAATTCGGTAGATATATACATTTGACCAAAGTCTTTTGCAAATAAATATTATTCCTGGAACTTCTATGATTCGTAATAACCTTTCCATTTTTGGAATACAATAAATAAATAAACACAAACACAAAATACAACCAAAAAACTGACATAATGTTCTTGACAAAATGACATTGATTAGCTACCTTATTACTTAAGGTTTCTGGTTGAATAAGTTGAGGCGCGGTATTTAGAACCAGAAGTCGAGAGTTCGATAGCAATGAGGGAATATATTTTTTTTAATTATTATGTTCTGATTTTTGTCACTTTGGTTTTAAAAATCAAAGAATGGAGAAATCATAATATATTTTTTAATATGGTTTCGCTAATTTTATACATTATTTTATTTTCCAAACTATTTTATTTATCATTGAATATTTAGTACATAATATAGTAGTCATGGGCGTAGAGATGAAAGGGACAAATATAATGATTGTTATTTTAAATTTCTTTTATATATGACATGTTTATATGCATGACATAACTTTCAAAAAAGGTCGATTTTATTTTTAAATTATGATTTTTGGCATATATATGATACTAGTGACGTTATCCATATGGGAAGAAAGAGTTATCTTTTACCGAGAGTTAATTTAATAAGATTTTCACAATTTAGTGGGGATTTTAAAACGGTGCCACAAAGAATCAAAAAATCCAGGAACCTAATGATTTATACAATTGCTTTCAAATAATATATTACTTTCTCCATGGTCCCATTTAAAAGTATATTACAAAATGGCGCCAAGACGCTATAGTGAATCAGCAAGATCTTAACATATGTAAGATATAGGTAAGAGAGAGACAGAAGATATATTTTCTCTCTCTTTCTCTCTCGAGAATAAAAATGTTCTTTTTGTAAATATATTTTAATATTTATTATTATTATTATTATTATTTTATTAATATTATTACCATGGGAAATTAAACATATGCGGAAGTAAGTTATGCATATTGTCAGTTTTAAATACTTATGAATGTTGCATTTTAATTTGTATTGTATTATTATATTAAATTATGTTGCAGTGTATTGTATTGTATTTTTATATTAATAACCAAATAAACAAGGAATTTTAATGCAGAGTATGTGTAAAAAAATTTTTTTGCATTCAACTCCTTTCATACATATATAAAAATAAAAATATACATTGTTATCAAAATATTGATTCAATCCTTCATTTACTATACTCCTATTACAGGTCAAATGTTGTTTATATACAGCAAGCGATGCACCATATACCTATATACCTAATTCTGTTTCTCTTTCTGCTCTCTCTCTCTCTTACCTATAGCATTACATATGTAATGATTGTGCAGATTGACTCCCATATAAATTTGTAACGGCGAAAGCGTGTATAGAAGTATAACTTCTACCGGCAGTCCCAATTGACTGCCACACCCGTTTTTTATTTTTAAAATATCGCTGGGGGCATTTTTTACTATCTTAACCTGCTAGACCCTTTGCTAAAAAAAGTGAATTGACTTTTTTTTAAATTAAGGATAGCTATGAACATATTTTGATAGACTGGCAATACATGCAAGATGTATTTATCTATGTATGAAATTTAATAACAAAAATGTTTCATTCGGTAAACAGATGGGTGAAGGTTAGCCTAAATTCGGATCCCGTACTATAAATGCCATATAGAAAAAATATTATCTATAAATTCACCCGATAACCTCACTCCAGTGGAACCTTTTAAATTTTATTTTAAAGACAGTTAAGTATGCTGCCTCAATTTCTATGAATATCAAATACCTTTTCAATGAAAATCTCGAATTTCATATAAACGTTGCAATTTCCACTTCGGAAATTTTGAGAACGATTTCCGAAGTGGAAATTGAAACGTCAATAAACGTACTTTAATCTTTAATTGTGGCTTATTCCCATTTAAATAGTAATTTCTCGAATTTCAGTCTTCTGAGATTATGAATGTAAACATAATATGATCATTTTACGGAACCGTACATACAAAATTTACAAAAAAGTATCAAACTTTGAAAACTATATTAAGTACAGATTCAACCCAAAATTAAATCTCTTACAAACAGAAAAATTCGTTGATGACATTTGTGAATACTACAAAAATACTCCTGTCAGCAACATTTGGAATTTTGTTAATACACTGGTGAATAAAAATTATTACACAAGGCGATATCATCTCTAGAAAGGATACATGTGGCAACTACAGGGGAATCTCACTAATCGGTACTACATATAAGATATTAGCTTCAGTTGTACTAAAACGATTACTGCCATATACAGAGGAAATTATTGGCGATTACCAATGCGGCTTTAGGCCTGGAAGATCAACAATCGACCAAATATTTACTATCAGACAAATGCTAGAAAAGTATTGGGAATATAATAAAGAAGTACACCAGATCTTCATAGATTTCAAACAAGCATATGATTCCATAGATCGCTTAAAACTGTGGAGTGCAATGATGGAGTTAGGCGTACCAAAGAAGCTGACCATGATTGCGCGAATGTGTGTCAACAATTCCTTTGCACAAATTAGAATAGGAGGCAAAACTTCAAAGGCTTTCGGCATAAGCACCGGACTCAGACAGAGAGACCCGCTGTCCCCATTACTATTTAACCTAGCATTGGAATATGCAATGCGAAAAATCTATACCAGAGTCAAACCAGACATAACTACCAGAGGAGCAAAGATTATTCTCGCATTTGCAGATGATGTAGATGCAGTAGCACAGACAACACTGGAAGTTAAGGATATAGTATCGAACTTTGAAGAAGCAACACTAAGCGTAGGCCTGAAAATAAACGAAGAAAAAACTAAATACATGGTCGTATCAAAAAAGGGACGATAGCGAATAAGACAAAACATTACCATAAACGATCATAATTTTGAGGTGGTCAAAGAATTCAAATACCTAGGAGCAACAATTACCAGTGAAAACACAGGAGAACGGGAGGTTGAAATACGAATACTGGCGGGGAATAAATCATTCTTTGCCATTCAAAATCTAATGAGGTCAAAGCTTCTCTCAAGGCGTGCCAAAATCCAAATGTACAAAACCATAATACGACCAGCAGTGACATATGGAAGTGAAACATGGACATTGAGAAAGAAAGAAATCAATAAGCTATTAGTATGGGAACGCAAAATCCAGC
Source organism: Diabrotica undecimpunctata (assembly GCF_040954645.1). Lineage (NCBI taxonomy): Eukaryota > Metazoa > Arthropoda > Insecta > Coleoptera > Chrysomelidae > Diabrotica > Diabrotica undecimpunctata. The sequence goes on along the minus strand of NC_092806.1, from coordinate 28,525,566 downwards.
GAATTATATATGGTCCTTGCAGGGACAGCGTGACAAATGAATGGAGGAGCAGATACAACAATGAAATAGAGACTCTCTTCGGGAAAGGAAACATCGTAAGATACATAAAAGCCAATAGATTAAGATGGGCAGGCCACGTAGTACAGAGTGATGACGACAGACTGATTAGCAATGTGTTTTGGGAAAGACCAGATGGTAGAAGATCAACAGGAAGGCCTAGAAAAAGGTGGAAAGACGCAGTCAGGGAAGACCTGGAGAAGATGGAAGTAAGGCCATGGGAAATAATAGCACAGGATCGGAATCAATGGAAGGCAATAGTAAACGCGGCAAAAACTCACGAAGAGTTGTAAAAGCCAATGATGATGATGATGATGATGATATCATCTCTCAAATACACTATTCGAACAAATAATTGTTTCACAAATTTTATATATCATACGTTCACCTACCTATTCAAGACAACAATAAAACTTACAAATACAATACTTAAATACAACATTGTTTAAAAATGTATTTGAAAGACTACCCGCAAGGTTTCAAATTCCTCGTCCCTAGGCGCCATCAAATCACTTTAAAAATTGTAAACTACCTTTTATAGCCAAATAAAGTCTATAACAATTTTCAACGATTAGCTTTTCAATGGAAGATATGTTGAACATATGAAACAAGCAGTTATTTGCTTAATTCTTAAACCTAATAAAGATAAAACACTCTTCTCTTCCTTCAGACCAAAATGTCTAATATCCAAATCCAAAATAAACGAGAGGAATGCTTAAGACGCAGGCGAATAGCATAAAGGCATGGAAAAGGGTTAAACGTATATGTTGACAGAACATGTGCGCTGCCATGGAGGAAGATATATGAGGCGAAGCATACAGAATTGTCATGAAAAATATTTGGCTTGAAACCCCATATAACTTGTGTTTAAAAAATGATGGAAACAACGAATACCCTACTTTCAATGAAGCATCACAACACGTTTCTACGTATAGACAAAAATATTCAACCTGCAGAATTTACTACTGAAGAGATCATTCTCTTCATACGTAGAACTTTTGAATATGCAAGAATTCCCAGGTAAACTGCAGTTGACGAGACCCTAATATTACCAAAACCCGCAAAGAACCCGGACGAAGCTAGAACATACAGACAACTATGCTTACTAGATGCATAGGAAAATTCTATGAAATTCACGCAAAGCTAACATGTCTCTTTATCGATTTGGGTACTCGCCATTAGAGCAAAAACTATGAAAGCTCAGTTTTATTTTATTTTCGCAAGCGGATGAAAGTACCTACCTTATGAAGCCGTTGCCAGTATCTGTCGTGAATTTCAAACAGGACATGACTCTTAGTGTGCAAGTAAAACGTGTGGTGTTAATTAATGTATTGAACTATCATCTGAACTTCAAAAATGGTGACAGTTTGACTATTACTGTGGAGAAAGTCTCGAAAATGTGTAGTGTTAGTGTTCGCAAAATTTATGACATCCGCGAAGAGGCCAACTGAAACCGGTGCAAAGAAGGAAGACAAAAAGTTTCCAGTCCAATTCACCTGAGAATATTTACGATGAGGGAGTGAAATCTCGAAGAAGGAAAATTGTCCATGATTTTTTTTTGGAAAACCTACCACCAACTATCGACAGAATTATGAACATAGTAAAAGACGATGAGGACCTACCAACTTTTTAAAAAATCACATTTCGTATGCTACCAAATGACATGGGTTTTGAATATGATAAAAGAGATTTTACTGGACACACAAGTACCCCGAACAAATAAAATCATTTACTAAGATGGATAATGTAACGCTTGAAGCACTGGGAATAATTTCAGATAGATAGTATGGTTTTAAAAAAGCCAGATCGGCTATATATTTATATAAATTAACTATAATTTAATAAAATGCCATTTTCTTTTTTATTTCAAGGAACAAATTTTATTTCAATCTATTTATTTTTTATCTCTTTTAGTTTACGATCTAGACCCTTATAAACAATTAAATTGTTTATACCAATTTTTTGACCACTTTAATCGAAATCAATCCTCGAAATTGGTAATCAGCAGCCAAAAATACACAAAAAAACTTGGGTGGACCCATCAGAATTAAAAAGGTCACGGTGACCTAGCTGGATCCTTGACTATATAATATGGAATATTAGAATATTAATTTTAATTGAAATAAATAGTTGACCATTTCACATTACAGGGTTGATTATACAATATGTCACGAAAATGTATTTAAATTTGAATATATATGTAATATTATATATCTTTGAAGAATAATATTAAAGGAAAAATTGCTACGGGAAAGACTTATTAGATTTATAGTTAAACGCTAAATTAAAACACAAAAGTTTTTTATTTTAAATCAACGACTAGTATATACAAAAACTAATTCTTTGGTTAACTCGAATACTTACCAGCAATTGCTACCAAATATAGGTATGTACGATTTGGCCCGCTAGCCCCCATTTCCCCACGATGGTTATATAAAAACTAACAGCAATCATCTAATTTCTTTCTTATATAGTCTAGAAATATTTAACAATTTTTTATCGTACAAAATACAAATACGTTAAGACTGTTCCAACAAATCTTTTATAAATAAACACTGTCTCTACAGTTGTTTCAAAGGGTAATGACGTCGTAATCTGATCTAAATACACAGTAGTAAAATTTTTTGTAATCCCGAATATAAATTATATATCAAATTTTAAGTGTAATTCAAAATATTTGCTGTTTCTGTACATTAAAATGAGACAGTAATTATATTTCTAAATCAGAAATTTTTAACAAAGGGAACAAATTTTTTTCTACACTATAATCTTCATATAAAATGTGTTTAATATTATTTGATAAAAATATACTATTTAATTAAAATAAATTCAAGGAATGGTCGCAAAAACTCTTCTTATTTTTTCAGTGCCATATTTTATCTAATCTTATTTTTTTGAAAATTGATTTACAAAATCTATCTACATGCCAATAAAAATGTTTCTAATGACTTCCAGTTTACTTAATTTATAAATTAGGTAAACGTTTTAAAATTACTTATAGAGAGTAGTCCACTGACCTTTCAAAAGTCAAAAATAAGATTTGCCTTAACCTATAATATATTTTAACAGTCCAATTAAAAATAAATCCAGGTAAGTCATTTAGATAGTTTGAACCTCTCGAGTACTTTTATTTCCTTCTGGTAAATTAATTAGATCACTTGCTAGTTTGGAGTGTGATTTCACATCTTTCCGATAGGATACCCTTAACTTTGTGATCACTTCTTTAATACCCGGAACATTAAGATATAATTTATTTCACGAAAAATGGTTGAGTGCTTAATGATTGCAATAAAACCCGACCGCAAGTACCCCAGCTTAGTCAACATTAGTTGAGCAGGTAAGTATTCAGGTAAAATTGAAGCTACTGTGGAGTGTCGTTATCTTGTTTCTATAATAAATTCCTGGTAATATAAAAACGATTAAAAAATCGTATAAAATTATAAAATCGATTAGAATACATTTTATTTCATAAAGTCGTAAACACTTTAACAGTGAGTTTCACCATCAATGGTTGATCTTTTAATGACCACAATAGATTTGTTGATCGTTAAGTATTTCCTGGAATAATTATACAGGTTCCCTCTATTCTGTATAATTTGTAAAAGTATATAAAACCGATGAGAAATTTTTAAATATACATTTTGTTTCATTTAGTCGAAAGTGTTACAAGTGTTACCAGTGTTATACCTATTTATATCTATAAAACAGCATTATGTGGCGTCCGTGGAAAAATATTGATGGTGCTTCTTCCAGTGTTCCAGCAAAGAAAAAGCATTTATCTGCTGACGCTAGAGAAATCGTAAAAACAATATATAGTTCTTTACTTACAAGAGGACTTACTGCTAATACTGCTGCCAGTGAAATATCTGATTTATTTGAAAATACCTCTAACCACAAAAGAATTACATCAAATCCCATTAAGTCAAGAAGGAAGCGTAAGGATGCCGGTTCTACCAAATGTATTGACGAAAGTGATAAGGACTTAATAAGACGAAACATTTACACAATGTACGAAGAGCAACGGATACCTACATTAGATGCTTTGAAACAACAGCTTGCTAATAATGATACACAAATACACTGTAGCCGCATTAGTCTTTGGAGGATTTTGTCTAAAATGGGTACAATTGGCAAAAGGCAAGTGCTTATGGAGTCCCATCGTTTACAAAAGTGGCGTACTGAATATATAACTTCCATAAGAAAGTACCGTACAGAAGATCGACCAATAATTTATCTGGACGAGACATGTCAAGTCAAGTCAAGTCAAATTTATTTATCACATGCAACATTATACAAAGTACATGTATAAGACAAGTCACATGACACATGGACAGACACATGACACAGACACATGGTTTGACACTCATGAAACACCATCCAAAGGATGGTCCGATTCTTCCAACAGGTGTCAAACAAAAGCTCCATCAAACAAAGGGAAAAGAATAACAATTTTACATGCAGGATTAGAAAATGGTTGGGTCCCAAATACCTTATGGCTTTCTGCAAAGAACATTAAAGACTCCTGCTTGGACTACCATGAGGATACAATGCCAGAGCTTTTTGAGCAATGGTTTAAGAATTGTCTTATACCTAACCTTCCTCAAAATAGTGTGATAGTAATGGAGAATGCAAGTTACCACAGTCGTCAATTACATAAGTCTCCAAGTGCAAATAACACGAAAATTAATATTCGAAACTACCTGTTAGAAAACGATATATATTTTGAAGAAAGTTATTTAAAAAATGAACTGTTAGAAGTGTTAAAATCATTTTCTATTAAAAAAGTATATGTTTGTGACGCATTGGCAGAGGACATGGGACATACAGTGTTACGGCTTCCGCCCTACTATTGTTTATTTAATCCCATAGAACATATGTGGCACCAACTAAAGTCAAATGTTAGGTCACAAAATGTTTCTCCGACTTTAAGTGGTAGTGTAGTCGAATTAATAAGGAAATTTGTTGATGATATCTCCCCAGAAAGTTGGAAAAATTCAGTACGCCATGTAATGAACGTAGAAAATTCATATATGTTACTTTGAATCACATAATTAAACCAATTGTTATTAATCTTGAAGAGGATAGGGACAGCGAAACAGAGTTAGGTATTTAGGAATTCGTTATTATATTCGTTTGTATGTATATACAGATAAACTGATAAAAAAGAAAATAAGAGAAGCTAGAGAAAGATGGCTAAGTGAGCAATGCCAGGAGTTGGAACAACTGGAGCGAAAATATGACTTTTTTAATGTACACAAAAAGATTAAAGAAATGACAGGAAGGAGAAGAACAACACAGACAGGACAGATCAAAGATACAGATGGTTTACTCATAACAGATTTACAACAAAAAATGAATCGATGGACAGAATACATATCACAACTTTTTGATGACAAAGATAGACAAGAAATCTCAAACTAATATACAGATGATACAGGGCCTGATATAATCAGAGAAGAAATAGATTATGCAATCAAACAAGCGAAAAGTGGTAAGGCCCCCGGTCCTGATGAAATTCCCGTAGAACTGCTCAAACTTATGGACGATGAATCTATTAAAATACTCCTAGATCTATTTAACACAATATATAGAACTGGAATAATACCTAGGGAATGGCTCCGTTCGATCTTTATACTACTGCCAAAAAAGGCAAATACAAGGGAATGCAGCGAATATCGTACGATAGCTTTGATGAGTCATGCTCTAAAACTGTTCCTGAAAATAATCCATAATAGGATCTATAGGAAATTAGACGTAGACATCAGTAACACTCAGATGGGATTCAGAAAAGGGCTGGGGACAAGGGAGGCTCTGTTTGCAATGAACGTTCTCTCACAGAGATGCTTAGACATGAACCAAGAAATTTACACCTGCTTTATTGATTTCGAAAAGGCCTTTGACAAAGTACAACATGAACCACTAAGACAAATTCTAATAAAGAAAAATATAGACAGCCGAGATATTCGAATTATATGCAACCTATATTGGAATCAAACAGCAAATGTGAAGGTTGAGGGTAGGCTAACAGAAGAAATTCAAATCCGTCGAGGAGTCCGGCAGGGATGCATCTTGTCGCCACTTTTATTTAATCTGTATAGTGAAGCTATTTGTGAACAAGCACTCGAGGAAGAAGATCTTGGTCTGATAATAAATGGTGAGACGATCAACAATATAAGGTATGCTGACGATACGGTTCTCCTAACGGGAACGCTAGTAGAACTACAACATCTCGTTCAAAGTCTCAATATATACTGTAACAGTTACGGCTTGAAAATTAATTTGAAAAAAACTAAATTTATGGTAATCACGAAATCAAAGAACATCAGAGCTAATCTTGTAATAGACAATACAACGATTGAGCGTGTGTCCTGTTATAAATATCTAGGTGCTTGGATCACAGACGATACTGATCAAACAAAAGAGATTAGATGTAGAATAGAAATCGCTAGATCAGTCTTTAATAGAATGCGCAAACTCTTTTGCAATCGTGATATCAATATAAAGTTACGAATACGAATGCTGCGGTGTTATGTCTTTTCTACCCTGTTGTATGGAGTAGAAGCTTGGACACTAAAACAGTTGACCACAAAAAACATCGAAGCTTTCGAGATGTGGTGCTATAGGCGCATTCTCAGAATATCATGGATGGACCGCGTCACTAACACGCAAGTACTCCAAACTTTAGACAAAAGATGCGAAATTCTAAATGAGATAAAAACTAGAAAGATGGAATACTTGGGGCACATTGTGAGAGGTGAAAAGTACGAACTTTTAAGAAATATCATGCAGGGCAGTGAATGGTTCGGGTGTAGTTCGATTGAACTTTTTAGGCGCGCTGCTAACAAAGTCGCAGTGGCCATGATGATTTCCAATCTCCGCTAGGAGTGACACGAGAAGAAGAAGATGTATATACTGTAAATAGAACTATTATTACTGTACATTTTTAACGATATCCGATTAGGAAGAGCAAAAACTTTTAAACACGCCAGTTTTTTGCTGACAGTCCTAAGCCTGTAAAAAGTGTGAAGGAAAGTACCTTTCTGAATTTAGATCCATATACTACAATTATTCACGTAGAACAAAAAAACTACTTTCTTCATGTTAAAAATTGTTCAATTATCAAGTATATTTACTTGAACAATCTGAAAATACCATATGAAATAATTTAATAAATTTTTATAATCATGTATTACACAGCTACCAATGAAATACTCGTATATTAAATAACAAACTTTTTGAAGTGCGACCCTGTGTACCTCGGTAGTTTATTGAGAGACTCTTGTATACACAATAGGATCAACTCAGGTAACCATTAAGCACTCAACCATTTTTCGTGAAACAAACTATACCTATGAATTATGCTGTTAGATACATACTATGAAGAGTTCATGGAGCGTATGTTTATCGTATGTTTTATGTAGATAGTGCCATACAGCCATGGCACTACCTTATTTTTACGCAGAAACTTAGTTTTTATCTTTAAAACGTCTTAATGCCTGTTATGTTAATTTTTTGTGTGTATGCCTTTTTATCTTCATAAATTATATAAAATCTGGCAATTGTAGGCGTTAATACAAACTCCGCCACTCACAGCGAAAGTTATTCGACGGGATAATCTTGTGCCATTATAATACTGGCGCGTATAAAAAAAAGATTTTATGAGCATTCTATGTAACACAGATAGAGCTATATTGGACTTATACGTTGAATAAGAATCTTTGTGCAGGATTCAAGAAGGAAGATCTACTGATAGATCGTAAAATAGTATCTATTCATTTCGAGTTTCTTTATGCGCTCGGTTGTCGCTTTTATTATGTCTATTATATGTTACTAAGTTTTTCTATTTATAATTAAACTTCTAGTGCGTCCTGGTCGTAGGTGAATGTAGTATTTTAATAATACTTTGATTATTTTGTAGGTTAAATTTATTAATTGACAATGAATCAAATTAGTATCTTAAAAACTCTTTTGGTGGTTTTTCGTCAGATAAAAAACTACAAATTAAAGAACTAGGTCGGCCTATACCCGATTTAAAAAATGAAAAACAAAGTGAGAGTGGACAAAAACTTCGCTGTCGTAAATTTATTAAAACTAGCTATGATAAAAATAGCTGGTTGTGTAGCTGCAAACAAACTAATAAACTGTTTTGTTTTGTATGTATTTTGTTTGGAGATGACGAGACTTGGTCAAACAAAGGCACCAATGATAGTTCATATATGGGATAAAATGAAATCCCATGAAAAATCTGGAGTGTACATAAATAACGTTTTTGGCTTTTCAAGCCTTGGTAAGTTAAATATAAACACCCAGTTAAATTGAGCTTATCGTGATACTCTAAACACAATGAATAAGTGAATAAGAATTAATATATTTTCAATCAAATTATAAATTGTGTAAGGTTTTGTAAAGGTTTCGAGTTAGCTCTAAGAGGTCACGACAAAAAGAACAATTCAGAAAATAGAAACATATTTAAGGATATGGTCAATTTTAGCACCGAATTAGACAACGACTTAAAGGTTGGTATTAAAAGTTCTAAATCTTTTAAAGGTACTTCAAAAACAACTCAAAATGAACTCCTTGGGTGTACGTTAGATGTTTATCACAAGGAAATTAGAAAAAAAATTTAAAATTCTCCTTGTGTTGCAGTGACAGACGTTGCTGGTGAATTTCAGTTAGGTATAGTTTTCCGATATTTGTGTTAAGGACGACCAGTTTGAGAGATTTTGGAGATTACACTTGCTGAACGGATATGATGCCAAATCAATGGCTGAATGCATTTTAAATGTTTTAAATCTCTCATTAAAACATAATGCGAACAAATTAATTGCTGAAAGTTATGATAACGCATGTGTTATGAGTGGTGGATTAAGTGGTGTGCAAAAAAAATATTAAGAAAACGTATCCTCTTGCAAAATACGTTTATTGCTATGCACGTCAAATGAATTTAATTATTGCAAGTGCATGTTCTATCAATAAGCAGGCTAGGATATTTTTTTCTAATTTATCTGATTTGTGCTCATTCCTTTCTACATCTCATCAAAGAACAATAATTTTGGATAAGATGGTTAATCGCAAATTGCCAAAATCATCGCAAATATACTCAGTGACATTAGAAGTGTTACACCCAGAAAGAATAATGTCTTGAACTTAATTTTTGGCAACATGGTAGATTTACATTAAGAATGAAACGATAACGTTGTCAAGAATTTTTATTAACAAGTAATCAAAAAAATAATAATAATGTGTTTGGCGACCCCGTAACTGAATACACTCCTCAATACATGTAGACATTGACAAAATGAGATGATCGATGTTTCCTTGTGGCACCTCATTAGTAGCAACTTGAACTTCATGTATTAACGGTGCCAGAGTCTGTGGAGGATGGTGCAAAGTGGGCAGTCTCCTTTTCATCATATCCCATACATGTTCGATAGGATTTAAATCCGGAGCATGGGAGGCCACGGCAAAACATTAACGCCATCTTCTTGGAGAAAGTCCATAGTTTGACGAGCAATATGGGGACGCACGTTATCTGAAAAAGGACGTCTCGACGGTCGTCGAGATCAGGCAGTAAAGTGGTTTGTAAGATGTCATCAACATAATACGTAGCTGTTATATTGCCTCGAATAAACACAAGAAGTGATCGGCTGCCATAGGCAGTAGCCTTTCAAACAATTACTCCAACTGTTCTGTCTACATGCATCTCAACAGCAAACCCGATATCTCGTCGCTCCCATGGCGGCGGCTTACCATCCTACGACCATCATGCATTCCTAAACAGAATCGTGATTCATCGCTAAATGCTACATTAAGCCATTTTGCCACCCAATGCTGCCGTTCTCTGCACCAATTCAAACGTTGCTGACAGTGGTCCGCAGTCAAAGGAAGCACTAGTCGTGGGCGGAATGAAACCAGTCCAAAGGCTAGAATGCGATGGTATAGTGTACGCATACTAACAGGTCTACCTACTACTCCAAACCATTGGTCAGAAATTTGACGCGTAGTAGCAAAACAATCTCACAGAGCCAGTAATCTAAAGCGCCTATCTTGACGCTCTGTGGTACGCCTCGGTTGACCAGTTGGTCTTCTTCGTGTTCCTCTACCTTCGTTGGTCCACACACGACAGACACGCATAACCGTCATTGCCGTACAATTAACACGACGGCCTATTTCGCGATATGACAAACCCATATCTCTATACGCAATAATTCTGCCCCTGTCAAAATCGCTTACATGGTGGTAATTTTAATGTCTTCGAACTCGAGGCATTTTCTTACACTGAATATAATTAGACTGAGGAATAATAACTAAAATTTTTTAGTTATTATTAGTTCGTATTTCTATACGAACCAGTTTTCACATATAGGTATCTTCACAAAGAAATTTAAAGTAAAACTTTATTTTTACAAAAAGTAGAAACGATAAAACATTGATATTGTTATCACAGCATGTTTTAAACTTAGTCATTCTGTTACTAAAAAATTAAGTTCAAGAATTTATTCCTTCTAGGTGTAACACTTCTAATGTCACTGAGTATACGTTGGAATTTTTAATCACGGGGTGTTCATATTTTTGATAAAGATAGAGAAGACCTCATTGCAGTTATGGACATTATACAAAGTACTTCACGTGATTTATCGTCTATTAATCAAGCAAATGGGTATAAATTAAAGCTTCAAGATAAACATTTTGTATTTTGGTTATTATTTTTTTATAAAATAATGCCTTACGTACAAACTATTTTTCATCAATTGTAAAAGTATGCACAGATTCTATTAAGATGATAATTTTTCGACTGTTCTAACAACCATTCAAATTTAGTCATTGTGTGTCATGTGGAACAATTTCACCCAGCCATGTCAACATTAGACTGATAATTGCATTCAGTGCAATTTTCAATCCCTATGACAACACGATCGAGTTTGACAACTTCATCCAAATAAATTTCAAAATGTCACGTTTTTACGAATCTAATGTTAACTTAAATTTTAATAATTGTACTTTCACTAACTGTACTTTTAATAAATAAATGTTTCGTTATGTTGAGTTATGATTTTTTTTTTTTTTCGAAAAATTATCCGCCGAATATCCCTCGGACATTGATGAATGCCTCATAATTTCATGACAAATTTCTCAAGCTCGTTGCTTGGTAACAGCACGAAGCCGAAGGCTGAGTGCTGTTACCAAGGAACGAGCTTGAGAAATTTGTCATGAAATTATCTCGTCTGTTATCAATGTCCTAAGGATATTACTACTGAAAAAAGATTTGGAAAATTTTCAAGCAGCAATTCAAGGCATAAGGGAGCAAATAAACGTCATTATTGACAATATTTAAAAAGAAATAAACACGTCACACGAAGGTTTACCTTCTCTGGACATTTAGTTACTTTTTATTTATTTATGTCGGAGAAATTGTCTGCTTATAAGCATCAGTTCCCCGAATAATTTCTATCTGCTTAAAAGTGAATTACAAGTACTGAATCACAGCGATATATTAAGTACTACCTCAGTAGGTTGATAACATAATCAGTTTTATTAAATCAAGAAGATTTAATACTATGTATATTTGAAGAAACTATTAAACTTTTAAGTATTTTATTTACCATTCCTACATCAACATATAAAACAAAACACTGTTTTTCGATGCTAAAACGAATTAAAACATTCCTTAGAAATACCATGAAGGAAGAACGACTTAGTGCTTTAGATATGCTATCTGCAGAAAACCATTTTGTAAATAGCATTGATAATTTTAATATTAAAGTCATTGAAAACTTTGCAAGCAAAAAAGGAGATAGGAGATGTTTGTTTTCGAGGGTGAGTTGTGATTTTTTTTCTGTGTGTCAGTAATACTGTTTCAGTTTCAGACCTAAATGTTTTCTTTTAGCGAAGATGTATTTGTGTCATGTTAATTTATGGTCCAGTTGCATCTCTATGTATTTAGTGTAGTCTGAGTGTTGAAGCTTAAATCCATTAAATGTGACTGAACAGTTGTTTGTCATAGTAAACGTTGTATGAACATCATTAAGGGCATTTGCTTTGACACGCCAAATGTGTAACCAGTTTTTTATTTTGTTGATATTGATTTATAAGCCTCCAGATGCATATAAGCCTGCATACCTCAAGCCTGGTATGTGATGCCATAATAAACTCGGTTCGCTATCTCCAGTCCGAAATGTCTAGTGAATTTAGTAATTATTTTTTTGCTAGTTAGTTACTTTTTGACAGACTCGAAGTGGCTGGAAATTACTATACAACCAAGCACACGTATTTATAGCCAATATTAATAGTAAACAAATTAAATAGTATATAAAATAGAACTTTACAAATTACCGACAATCAATATTTATTTATTTGCACCATATAGTTCGTCCCAAACCCTTCTTTCAGTGCGTCATAGTTGATCGAATTATCTCTAACACATTAAGCTAGAAGTGACAGAAAAAAAAGTGAGTCTGTGATTATTATACATAGAACTTAGAAAATTATTTATCGTAAGCTAATTCTACTTACGGATGTATAATTGGTTGGAGTTTAGAATACGCTAAATAGATATCCAATCAATGATGCGCATAAATATAATTTGATGCGCATAATTGCATAATTGCATGATTGCATTGCATTTGATGCAATAATTCTCGACATTCTTAAAATCCTATATGACGTCAAAATTAGTGACGCACTGAAAGAAGGGTTTGGGACAGACTTGTATGTAATAAATAGTTATGTTAAATTATAACAACTAATTGTCATTCCAGGTTAGTATTTTCAGACATTTTACAGTCAAAATTTAATTTTGTATTTATTTATTGTATAATAAAAATATTTTAAATATGCCGAGATATATCGAGAAAGAACAAAGACTAATATTAAAAAGACAGATTACGATCTACAACTGTCAAATTTAACTAAAATGTCATGCAATAATTCTCGACATTCTTAAAATCCTATATGACGTCAAAATTAGTGACGCACTGAAAGAAGGGTTTGGTACAGACTTGTATGTAATAAATAGTTATGTTAAATTATAACAACTAAAATATATCTTTTAAATATATACTACCCAAAATTTTATGGGTTTAGTATACACTTCCACTATTTAGAATAATTCTCCTTTTTTTAAAGAAAGAATTCTGCAATAGTAGGATACTTGAGCTAGTAATACTGAGAAGTAAGAATTGTTGTGTTGTAGGTTTCCGACAATGAATCTGTCAAAATATGCCCGAGCTAAGCGAATGTAGTTTAACAGTGTCATCAGCATAGGTTACAACTAGCGTTGATTTGGTTGCAGCTAGATCGGCAGTAAATAGCAAGTACAGGGTTGGCCACAGTATGCTTCTTTGTGGTACTCTTGTAGAGATAAGAAACATTTCGAAGAGGGTTGCATTTACTTTGACTTGGAAATTTCGCATACCTAGATAAGATTTGATCATTTCATAGAAGTGATAGGGTAAGTTTTATTTTGTAAATTAAGGCTTTTTCCCATACTTTATCAAATACCTTACTTATGTCTAGAAAGGCTGCTGATTGTTCATTGGAAAGCTCATTGCTGATTTTTTTCTACCACACGATGAATCTGTTCTACGGTGCACTGTTTGTTTCGAAAACCAAATTGATGGTTAGGTATAAGTGATCTTTCATTGATATTCTCCATCAGTTGCCTAAGTATAACTTTCTTTAGTTGCCAACAGACTTATTGGCCTATACGAGTTTAGTTCTTCTGGTTTTCTCCCAGGTTTCAGTATTTATTTAAACAATTTTACAGGGATAGGGGAAATAATTCTGCTTTAGTTATTTTCTGGAGGTCTTTTATGGCTATAACAGTTAGTTCTTTTATAGTTTTACCGGTTATTAAATTACAGCCAGTGCTTTTCTTAGGGTTTGTGTCTTTTATTAGAAAATAAATTTCTATCTAGTTCCATTAATTAGCACAAGCGAGCCAAGGTATGTGAAGCTGTCAACACGTTTAAAGATATGACTTCCAAATGCTGTTTTTCGTTCCTCATTTGCTATAGGATCCTTAGCAACCAACACGTACTTGGTTTTGTCTTCATTGATTACTAGACCGACCTGTTTTGCCGCAGTTTCCAATTCTAGGAAATATTGTTCAACATCTCGATTGCTACGCCCTATTATGTTAATGTTACTAGAGTGTGATGAGATTTGTATCGATGTATTGTAAATAGTACCACCATCTCTAATTCGTGTTTCTCGGACTGCCTTCTCCAAGGCAATGTTAAATAGGAGGCAAACGAGGGCATTCCCTTGTCTGAATCCATCCTTTATCTCAAAGGTTCAAGAATTTTCTCCCTGTATCCTAAAGCTGGCTTTTAAGTTAGACATTGTCATTATAATTAATCAAATAAGTTTTTCTGTTATATTAAACTCAAGCATTGATTGGTATAATACTGTTCTCTTGACACTGTCGTATGCGGCCTTAAAATCGACGAATAGGTGACGTGTTTCAATGTTAAATTCTAATGTTTTTTCGAGGATCTGTGTTATTGAATGAATCTGGTCAATTGTTGATTTTTCTGGAGTAAATCCGGCCTGGTTTTTTCCAATTATGCCAACTGTGTAAACTTGTAGCCTTTCGTAGAGAATATTTGCTAGTATTTTGTAAGCAGTTTCACCATTCACAGGGCATGATCTCATTTTGCCAGACAAGAAGTAAAATTTTATGCAGTGCTTGTAGCAGGGCGTCACCACCATTCTTGTAGAGCTTACTACAAATTTGATCAGTTCCTGGTGCTTTATTATTTTTAAGCTTTTTACTGGCTTGGGCAACATCTTCACTGGTAGGTAGTCTTTCGTTTAGGTTGAATAAATTCCAATAATTTCGATCTGCTACGGTATTATCTGCTTCTCCGATATAATGGCCGTTAAATTTTGCGTTCTGTTTCCTGGTTGATTTTTTAATTCTTCTTACGTGAATTTCTAGTTCTAATAATAGTACTATTTCTTAGTGCTTTTTTAATGATGTTTTAAAGTACTAGAACTTTTTGCATTTGAAGTTGTTCTCATGTCGTCTAAGTTCCAGGTGCCTATGTTTAGATATACCCTTGGTTCAAATCTTACTTCAGTGTTATTTTGATGTTGTTATTTGCCTTATAGATCATGTTTGTGACTAGCTCCTCCACCATTATAGCTAGTCTTTTCTATTCGTTGGAGATAATAATTATTATTGTCGGATCAGTTGTTGTATTTTATGTAGTGTGCGTGGTTTGAACGTATAAGAGCCCATTTGTTCTTCTTTTTAGCTGTGGCATTGTGTTTTCTTGTTGTCTATGTTTGACCCAATGTGGTACCCTTGGCCATCCCCTAAAGCTGACTAGGTGTTACCTTTGACAGTTTGCGCATTTTGTTTGTGTGTTGTCGGTATTTGTCAGAATTTTGTTTATGGTTTTCGCCGCTTTGACGCATCTTGAATCCTTTTAACATGCATTTTGGGCATTTTAAAAACCCAGGTAATTAAAATATTAGGGAAGGCCATTACTTTTTAAGGTCTTCAATTTGGATTGAAAGCTTTATAAACAAAGAAGAATATGTATTTATGTCAAAACAAAAACAATATTGTATTTTCAAATATATATTTCAGAGTAATATACTCAATAAAAATTCTTACAATGTACATGAAAATGTTACAGTTCTTACAATATTTTCTGTCTTCTAACTTCTTGAATGGATTATTCGATATTATCATTTAACAATCAGAGGTAATAACATAAGAGGTTCTGTATGAGATACAAGACAGGACAAGACAAAAGTGGCTAAGATGTTGTCAATTAAAAAATATAATCAATTCATTATTTAAGCAAAAACGGCACAGTTAAATCAAATCAGAATCTAATTCTATCACAACGAGTTTATCATGTTTATCCTAATATTAATCATTTTTAGATAAGATCTACCTATCCCTATTGTCACGTCATATCCAGCTTGACAAAATCTCAAGTTGTCAAAAAACGCCAAAAAACTTTAGTGGTCCACCGATTGTTCGTCATTTATTTTACTTCAAAAGAAATTAATTTCTCTCTCTTCTTTTTTATTATTTATCAATTACACTGGTTGCACATAGTATACCTAATAATAAACTTATTAAGTATATATTCTTACTATAAAGAATCTTTAACACATGTTACAGACATTTAAGACGTTTGATTTAAATTTTTAAACAGGATATAAAAAAGGGAATGCCCTGTTGAAGTATCTGTTGAAATAGAGTCCTCATAATAATTATAGAAGAATATAATGAGCAACTAAAGCTCAACATCTTTATATCTAATCTTTCCACTAGTGAGCATAATTTGTATTTCCTGTAAGCTTAGTCCTGTTGTTTCTGGAACGAATTTGAGTACAAATATGGAAGCAATGACTGTACAACAACTGAAGAACCCAAAAGCCCCACATGCTCCTATTAAGTTTGTTAACCATCCAAAGTAATTTACAGTTAGAAAACAGCAAAACCAGCAAAACGAAGTAACGATTGTAGAAGCCAGAGATTTAACGTGTCCTGGAAACAACTCACCAGCTATGGCCCAAGGCAAAGGACCCAAACCCATGCTATAAGTAATAATAAATACGATCAGACTAGCAATGGGAAGCCAGCTTATACTTGTTGTGCCAGTTTGTTGAACATCCTTTAGGTAGAAATACAACGCCAGTACTCCCATACTAAGTGCCGAACCAGTAGCAGAAATCGTAAGCAAACGTCTTTTTCCAGATTTTTCAACAATGAACGGACTTAACGTACTAGCAAGGATTTGTATAATACCTACAATGATGGTGCAGATCTCTGGTGGCAAATCAACTCCAGCATCCGTAAACAAATTTTGTGTATAGAAGAAAACAACATTAATTCCAGTAAACTGTTGGAATAGCACTAAACCCAAAGATAAGAACAAAGCTCTTCTAAGTCCTGAAGTTTTTATTATTAAAGAAAAATTTCCTGTTTGCTCTTTTTCTTCTTTTATCTGTTCTTGCATATCTGCTAAATCTTTTTCGGAAGCAGATATTATCTTTCCTGATAATTTACTTATAACCTGTAGTGCTCGTTGATTTTTTCCACGTTGCAATAAATAGTAGGGACTCTCAGGTAGAAAGACAATAAACAATATTATGCAAATAGTTGGAGGAAAAAGTAAAATAATGTTAAATAATTTTAGAGTAATATAGGGTCCTAGAGCATATGGAAATAGCACACCTAAGGTACAAAAAAGTTGCAGATAAGACCCCAGTGAACCTCTTACTTCGTTATCGGCAATTTCTGCAACATATATGGGTATTATTACATAAGTCATTCCGCATCCTAGTCCACACAAGAATCTTCCAAAGTAGAATAGCACTATCTTTGTCGCAAATATGAATATAGTAAACGCAAAAATGAAAGGTGTGACCGCAGTCATTATTGTTAGTTTTCTTCCAATTTTACTCGCCAGTACTCCACCTAGAACGGGTCCTAATATGGCTGCTAGCGGTAGGAAAGAAGCGATCAGTCCTTCTTCGGATGTCGTTAAAGTATGATCCAACGGACTAGCGTCCAAATCCTTTAAACGGGGGATTACTGGGGAAGACCATCCGAATGCAGTACCGCAGACAAAGGTTGAAATATTAGCTGAAACAAATGAAATTAAAAATAAATAAATGATTACATCGATCGATTTTAGTTTTTGGAGTTTATAAATGATTGTAAAACTTAATCGGATTAGGTAATAAAATTAAACGTATCATTATTTTCTTCAAGAGATTCTATTTGCTTTATTGATTTTTTTTGAGATATTTGAGTTTTCTTCCCCGAAAGGTGTTTCACGTTCAAATCAGTTAAAACAGTTATAAAGCAGGATTACATAGTCAACTATTGCTACAGAGTTTTTGAGTACATTGAAATTACTGGATTCTCACCTAGCAATTTACAATTAAAATAAGGATCAGTTGTCATTATGCTGTGTAACATTAATCAACCTCAACTATTTAATAAAATGAGAGCGACTGTGAAAAGGGTAACGAATAATGTCATTGAGGCAACGATCATTAAGAAAAAATACAAAGGAGAGGATGTCTTGATCCCACGTATACCGATAATTTCAACGAACTTACCATTTGATTTTAACCGTTTACAATTATTGTATGTGCATTACGCTTTTGCAGTGACAATATACAAATCACAAAGACAACCGTTGGAAGTTTGGGGAATTAACTTTTTGATGAGTTTCCATATTTCGCGCATGGACAATTATTCGCTCGTTGGAAATCCGTCATTGTAGTATATTAATGCACCACAAACAAAAATAAAAGTATTGTTTATTAGAAAGCATTCAATTGATTTAACTTTTTTCATACATAATAATATATTTAAGTATTTTTTTTCTGTTAATTTTTAGTTTTTTTTTTTATACAAATTATTTAATTTTAAGGCGGTCGGGTCGGCTAGGCAGATATTAAAAATTAACCTTATATATGTGGCTGTAAGCAAAATTGAAACGAAAAGGACATTGAGGACTAAGTAGATATCTACATATTATTATCTCACTATGATATTATATCATTAAAAATCGTAGGCGCCATTTTCCAAAAATATCTATACAAAAATACGATAAGTAAAATGCAATCTTAAAGGTTAAGGATGTGATAAGTATCTTCAAATTACTTAGAAATTTAATAAATTTATTTCATAGAACTTCTTGTGTAAAACGTTATAAATTAAATTATGTATTTTTAATTTATATCATTTAAATAAATGGTAATTTTAAATTTATACCATTTTACGCAAAAAGTTTTTATTTGATAGTAAGTTTTCATACTATAGTGAAAAACCTTTTCACAAAGAATGTTTAGAATGTTATATTTTTAAATAAATATTTTTCATAAACAAGGTGATTCATCAAAAATCTCCAATCTCTGAGTTGTAGACCTCAAAATATGATGATTCTGCCCCTTATACAAATATTGCTAGTTTCCGAGATACCGGGTGGTTAAAGTTTACATGCGGATTTTAATTTTCGCAATAATTTTGTATGTTTTAACAATTTTTATTTAAAAATTGACAATTTGACGTTTTTTGGCATGAAAATTGCTAATTTAGACTCTAATTTACCATTGTTAATAGAGGGCGCTAGTTACACTTGGTTGTGTTTAATACATCAAAGCAACATTTTTTTGGGTGAATTATGCGTAAAATAATGGAAAATTATGAAGAAACCCTAAATTCTACAAAAAAAAAATGATTCTTTTGTGATTCATGTAATTCGATTTGTTATCGAGTTATTTGCTTCAAAAAATAACAATTCCTTTAATTGCAATTAAGTCAAAACATTACAAACCCTGGACTACCAAATGTATCCGCATATCAGCCAAGAATATGCCTTCACTACTGTACATCAAGAAATTTACTACTAACATCTTTGTCACTGAGTATATCTCCGAGTACACAGAAACCTATCTAAAACTTACCAACACAGCTAAAAAATGTACTATCAAAATCGTTTGGGAAGCTATAGAAATATTGCAAAAGAGACTTGGTCCATAATAAACGATCTTCGAAATAAAACTAGCACAGCTCAAACATTTTCTCTTCCAAACCCTGAAAATCTAAATGAATACTTCATTAATGTGAGTAAAAATATAACATCAACTATTTTGCCACAAGATTCTATTTTCTATCTCCTCATTTTAAAAAACGTCTCGAATTCATTCTTTATAAGACCAGTTGATCAATCTGATCCAAACAATCAGTAGTATCAAAAGCAAATCTTCCTGTAGTACTGATGGACTATCCATAAAAATTTTCTTAAACCTTCCAAAAAATATGTTGGATGTCCTGGTCTCATTAATTTTCCTTTGAAAAAGATGTATTTCCAGAGTGCCTAAAGACAGCCATTATTATTCCTCTTCATAAGGATGGTGAAAAATCGAACTGCAGCTATAGACCTATTGCCTTATTACCGGTCCTATCCAAAATTATTGAGAGACTTATAAAAGCCCGACTTAGGTACCTTTTCGTTGAAAACATCATTTTATCACAAAGACAGTTCTGCTTTTTATCTAAATAAATGTACCAGTGATGCTATGTTTTCTGTACTACATGAGGTCTATCAAGCACTAAACAATAATGTTTACACTGTCACTGTTTTTTGTGACTATGTCAAAGCTTTTGATTGCGTAAATTACGACATTTTAATAAAAAATCCAAATTTCTACGGAATTCGAGGCTTTTTTTTTCAATTGGTTTCAATCTTACTTGAGGAATAGGAAACAACTAGTTAGAGTAAATGATACTGACTCTACTCACAAAAGCATTGTATGTGGAGTACCACAAGGTTCAGTATTGGGTCGTCTACTTTTCCTTATCTTTATAAATGACCTTACTAACTTAAAAATCGATGGAAAAATTTTTCTTTTTGCTGATGATACCAGTATCACCTGGAGAAACTCTAATATTGCAACTACTCATGCAACTATACCTTCTATTCTATTTAAAATAAAAACCAAGTCCGACTCTAATTTACTCTCTTTTAACGTGGATAAGACAGTAGCATTATCATATAAAGGAGCTCTTCAAATGTCCTTCCTTAAATTAAAGTAATTAAAGGAAAAAAAGTTTAAAGTAAATGTTCAAAATATCTACAATTTAATTTAATACACTAATAAACCAGCGTTAAAATAATTCAAACCTATGACCCTACATCTACACGCTCGGACGAGGAAGTGAAAGACGGTTGAGATTTACTTTCAATGCACGGCTACTGCAACCACTTATACGTATTTCGACCTTCTAAGTCTAGCTTCTGCATATATCGCTCTGAGGAGATCTAAGAAGGTCCAAATACGTATAAGCGATAAATGATAACTTAAAAGCTATCAAGAACGCAGAGAAAACGTAATACAAATTGCAGGAAGGATCATGAAGAAACAGTCAGTCAATACTTAAAAGGCAAAAGGACAGAAGAGACGAAAACACGAAGAAAATTTAAGAATAAAAATGTACAAAGGCACGCATACTACGACAACTTAATAAAGATATTAATACAACTGTGAGACAAAACTTAAGACAATATAGCACCACAAAGATAACAACGGTTGTCGAGAAAAATAGAAGTGCTGAAGAGAAGTCAAGCTTCAGGTAAGAAGAATATTGTTGTTAAAAGCTGGTGATGACCAAGTCATTATTGAGGCTATTAAAGTAGGAGGAAAGACAATATTAAAACCATTAACACACTTATATAACTTATGCCATTCATCAGTATAACATGTTTATAGTCATGCGCAAATAGTGGGATATAAAAGAGCTGAAGAACTATAGACTTAGCTTATTATCGTTCTCATTTATAAGTTGTTAATAAAGATAATAGCCAATCGTTTTAAATAAAAACTAGACTTCTATCAACCTTGCGAACAAGCAGCATTTAGATCTAAATACGGAACAAATGATCATTTGCAAACCATCAAGTCGTTAACTAAAAATTCAAGCCAGTTGACTCCTGTAACTATTTGGGAAATGAGATCATAATTAGTCAAGACAACCAAACAATCCAGCTGAAGATATAAATAAACCTAGTTTGGGCTGCAGTTAAAATGATGAAGAATATTTTTATGTCAAAGATGCCAAGGTGTCTAAAACGAGAAGTATTTAATCAGTGAATTCTGCCAGTGATATAATAGAAATACAAGAAAATAATGTAAGGGGTTTCTCTACTTGACAGAACACCTAATGCTTTTATACGCAAATGATATACGCTGAATGAAAAAATAACAACAATAAAATGGAACTGGACAGGTTATGTAGCAACAGCAGTTTATAATCGATGGAAATAAACATTTTGGAATGGAAACTCAGAATACAGCTAACAAAAACCGAGTTCGACCCCCGATGAGATGGCCCGATGATATAAAAAGGATAACCACAAACTGTATTCAGGCGCAAAATTGGCGTGACAAGGCATGCGAGAGGCCTATGTCCAGTAGTCGACATTGAAGACTGAATGACGATGATGATCAGAATATTGATTTCAAGTGAAATAAGCAGACAACCATTTCATATTGTGATACATTATTATTTTTTTTTTCGGAAATTGTTTTGTGTTATAACCGATTGTACTGCAGCCATTTGACATATTAAACATCTTTCATTCGTGTTACCTTATGGCTCAGGTCTTTGTATTGACGACTGTTTACAAAGACAGAACCGACGGCTTTACGAGTCCTCCGAAGCACGGTGAGGACTCAGTTAAATTTAAAATTGAAAATTTCTCTTGTCTGTCGGGATCGAACCACCGGGCCGTCCGGCTTGGCACGTCAGTACCTAGTCACTGAGCTATAGCCGACACTTATGATACATTATAATTCATAATGATACGATAGGGTAATGATTGTGTAATAAAAAATCAAAATAGATTTGAAATAGGAGTTTGATATTCTATAAGAAAGAATTCTTCTAAAGAAATAATTTTTTTTTATAATCAAATGGTATTTCAAATGTAACACAATTATTTTGTATTGTATATCAAGGCTACTACGTAGAAAAATTAATTTTTTGGTTAACTTAAATGCTTACCAGCAATTGCTACCAAATATAGGTATGTACGATTTGGTCCGCTAGCCCCCATTTCCCCACGATAGTCGTACAAAAACTAACATTGCTCTTTGGAAATGCATCTTATATAGTCTACAATAAATTATATTCTAATTCCTTATTTAACAATTTTTGATATCATAGAACAAATCTTTTATTATAGAACATTTTCTCTTCGGCTTTGTTTAAAGGGTAATGACGTTGCAATCTGATCTACAAATACAATACTACATTTTTTGTCATCTCTTATTTAAATTATGTATATATCAAATTTTAAGTTTAGTTCAAAATATTTACATTTTGATAAGACTATAGTACTTAATTTTTGTACTAAAAGAATACAATTATTTTATCTACTATAATCTAAATCATATACAGTGTGATAAAAATAATATTGAATAAAACATAACAGAAGAAATAGTTTGGAAAAGAACGTATAAGTGGTAAACTGGTAAATATTTAATTATTTTTAAAGGGACAAAAAAATATTACAGTCGTTAATTTCAGAATTAAATATTTTATCTATTAAAATAATGGCTAAGAATCTCACAGAAGAAATATGATGTTATATCCACTATATATCTAACAAACCGAAACACCAGAATTACAGACCGAAACGAAATAAGACAATACGTGACTAAATTCTACAGCGAATTTTGAAAGACCCTGAAATACTTGTAGAAACCAAATAGATGTATCAGAAGTCCTTCCGGAAGAAGTAAAATCGGCAATTACCAAAGATGAAAAGCGGTAAAGCAACTGGAATAGATGGCATAACAGCGGAACTCCTTAAATACACTGAAAAAAAAAACGGGAAAATCTTAGCAGGCACACTTACGAACTGCCTAAGATCAAGATGCCTACCAGAATACAGGACCAAGTGAAGATCATGCGAGGAATAATATGAATATTCTGCGATATAACCAGATCTGGAAAGCCTCAATTCTTTTTAAATTGCAGCTTTTTATTGTTAAAGCTCCATATAATAATATTGAAAATATATAACATCGAATGGTACATAGTCTAATTTTCAAATTAAGATTCCTGTACATTATAATTGGCTTCCTTCGTATAAATGCCGATCTGGTAATCTCTATTCGCCTATTTATTTCTGCAGTATGATCATTGGTTTCATTGATCAAAGTTCCCACTTACAGTAGCAATATCTCAACTTATGCTACCTCGACTTACGCGAACTCGAAGTTACACGATTTTAAAATCTCGTTAATCCGTCCTTTATTTTTGAGCGTCACACAATTTCTCGATTATGGATTATAGACTTACTGCCCTCACACTATTATTGCTCCGCTAATGTACGTGTTCGGACTAGTCGCACGAAATCAATGAATAGCTAAAATTTGTGTTGTGTTACGTATTTCTTATGTACAGTTGTGTCTACCGAGACTCAACGGAGATCCACTCTGGTGTAACTGGCTCAAAGTTTATTACACAAGACGATTATTTGCAGAACTGCAAGAAGCTATAAAAAACAACGAGCTCTCTATTAACGACTTTTGAAAATAATTCAATCTTTTGGATGCAGTAAGAATCATTATACGATCTTGGAATGAAATTTTACAAACAACGTTAAATCGCATTCCTATCTTTTTCATCACTGATACCCAGGTGAATTCAGGCCAGAGCCTGATAAAATTGGTATCGCGATTAAAGAAGTCGTCGATTTCGCCAGGCCAATTAATTTAGAAGTGGATAGTGTATAGTGGAATAGTGGATACGTTCAAGAGCTATCGGATTCCCACAATGAGAAGCTTAATTGATGAGCTTATAGAAATACATGAGCAACAGCAAGACATTGAAGAACTTGATTTTTTAGACGCAGTTTACTCAGAAGAACAAATGGAGGTTGGAAAAAGGTTGGAAACTTGACTGAAGGCGTCAGTTATTATTATCCAAAATTATACACCGACTTTTGAAACCGAACCGTTTCAAACAAGTTTAAGAGTTATAAGTCATATAAAACCTTTAAAACTGCGTTTTTTTTTAAGTTTAAGCAGGAAACATATAGGTTTTTGTTACAGAGGTCCATACTACTCAAAACAACTGTTGTTTGCTTAGCAGGACGAGTATCAAAAACAGGGTACTTTTTTTGCTTATTTCCCTGGCCTGTTAATCCTACTTAAAATCGTATCGGAACTCTTAAAACAACATCTACTTGACTATAATGGATACGTATAATTATTTAAAAATATGTATTTTGAAAAACGCCACATCGTTGTAGATGGATAAAGATAACTTTTTCTTGATTGATACCAATACACTATTTCCGAATTAATTAGAAGAACAATTAAATGATAAGAAACTTAAAAAGTGTATCTCGTTATAGGTTAAAACACAATTATTATTGATGAGGTTATCTTAGATAGATAATTAAAAGATTATGGAATATGATTCTACATAAGAAAGACTAAATGGTTTAGCTTTAATGTTTATTCATCAGGATATTCAATATATATATATATATATATATATATATATATATATATATATATAGATTTATGTATATATTAGGTTCATACTATAATACTAGGTTCATAATAAGAGTAGACAGAACGAGTCACTTGCGAGTAGCATGCACCTATTATACAGGACTGTATCTGGGTAGATTGTCTGTTTTTTTGGGGCGTATCTTCATAGGTCCAGAAAGACAAAATACAGATAAATGCCTATACTGCGAATATCCCGACACTGTTAATCACACAATGCTGGAGTGTAATAGATGTACAGTGGAGAGAAACAGAATATATAGAGAAACAGTTATGAACCTTGTGATTGCGAAAGAATTGATCGTGAAGATGACAGGAAGTAGGGAGGGATGGAATAGTGTTCACAATGATATTCGAACAGTAATTAAAAGGAAAAAAGAAGAAGAGAAACACCAACCGGGCGAACGACAGAGATAATAGGTATCTAGATAAGAGAAGGAAGTGTTCCAAAAATGTCGTCAGCCTTACAGCGGCCATTCCACTTTCGGAGTACGGTACTAGCGACAGTCAAATGCGCACAACTAGAAGAGGGTGGTTTTAGTTGTTAGGCAGGATAACAGATACCTGAATCTTTGGCACTGCTATCTTTAGTACTTTAAATTAAAATAAATCACGAATTTTGGAGGTAGCATAAAAAAAATTCGGTGCCCAACCAACCCCCCACTAGGAAAATTGTAGGTGCGCCACTGGAAAAGTAGGAGCTTAAAACATCAACCGTACATAAGATAGAACCCTTTGAAATTTTGATCTACCGGAGGATTCTCAAGATTTCATTGCCATTGTATACCTCAATTAAAGATATGCTGCATATAGTAGGCAGATAACGAGAACGAGAACAGTGATAATTAGAAAAACATCATACCTAGGCCACATACTGAGAAATAATAAGCACTAATTTGCTCAACTAATAGTGAAAGGAAAGATCGATGAAAAAAGAGGACTAGGAAGTAAATAAATATCATTGATAAGAAACATCCAACAATGAATATGGGTAAAGTTTAAACAGCTATTCTTCGTTCACAAATTGTTGAGAGCACGAAATATGCCTCAAACTCATAAAACGGTCGTAAATCATAGGCGTTCCTAAGGTGTTTATTCATTAAATAATAATATAATGTTTTAATACTGTTATATATAATATTGATAATATTTTAATACTAATATATTTAGCAAAAAAACAATTAAAACTTTCACGACTAATCTTGGTTATTATATTATATTAATAAAAATAAGAATTTAACCATTAACAATTTTGTAAATAAGAATACCTTATCTCTTTGGATATTTCAATACTAATCTTCGCGTTTAATCACTTTACCAGAAAACCTGGAATTCATATCCGAATGTACTATTCGTTGCAAGATAATTAAGATGGAATTCCCCAGATTTTTAATAATATAATTATATTCGAAACTTAACTTGAAAGGGTGAAGTTATTACGAACGAATACAATTTTTTTGTTTAGTACGTTTTTGATCGCATGTAATTTACGGCTCGTCGGTGTTTCCGCGTCTACGGCAGTAATTAGCGTCTCGAATATTTCTTTTGCGAATTATATGCAGTGCGTGAGTGATTTTTTATTCCATATACCTACGAACATATACGTACCTTTCGCTCGTGCTCGTTTTGTTGGATTGTTTGTGATGGCTTCATCATCAAGTTTTACACCGGTACTGTTGCGTACAGTCAGTAAGTCTGTCTATTCACCAAGAGAGAAGACTATTGTCCTGAATGTTCACGATGCTCTGGTTTCTCAGAATCCCACAAACACTGTTCGCAACATAGTCGAAAGTTGTGCCAACATGACTGGCGTAGGAGAGTCAACTTTATATAGGTTCCTATCAGAAAGAAAAAAACACGGTATAGCTAACCCAAACACAAACGAACACTTAAAGAGAGGGAAAAAGCCTATTGAAATTGATGAATTTGCCAAAAATGGTATTCGAAGGAAAATTCATGGATTTTTTTTCAAAAAAAAAACCAAACCTAAACAAAATTTTACAAGAAGTTAGAGACGACCCGGATTTGCCTCATATCGGACGAACTAAATTGTGGCAAGTTTTAAAAGAATTAAATTTCCGGTGGGAGAAATCAGACCGAAAATCACTTTTGATTGACCGGGAGGAGAAGATGATGTTGGAGAAGAAATTATCTAAGATTCATACGAAAATTCCGGACTGAAGAAAGGCTTCTTCTACCAGGATGAAAACTCAGGTCATACTGTAAAAAAAATTTGGTCAGATAAAAATATATTAAGCTCCAGGCAAGCCTTTATGGAAGGTTGGTCTACTGGTATCTCCCCACCTTCTGGTAAAAACAGTAGATTAATAATTTCTCACATTGGCAGTGAAAAAGGATTTGTTAAGCATGGTTTGTTGGAATTTCATTCCAAAAGCACAAAAGACTATCACGAGGAGATGACAGCTGATGTTTTCGAAGAGTATTTTGAGCAAATGATTGAACACATACCACCAAATTCAATTATAGTATTAGATAATGCACCTTATCATTCACGACTAGTAGAAAGACTTCTAACGAATGCGTGGAAGAAACAGGATATTCTTGACTGGCTGCGGAATAAGTATCTGCCTTACGAAGATGGAATGGTAAAAGCAGAACTTTTAAAAATTGCCCGGCAACACAAATCTAAGTTCAAGAAATACGTAGTTGACAAAATGGCGGAAAGGCGAAACATCACAGTCTTTAGACTTCCACCCTACCACTGCGAAATAAATCCAATTGAACTCATTTGGGCACAAATGAAAATTTATGTGGCTAGAAAAAATACGTCATATAAAATACAAACTGTATGTGAATTGTTATACGAGTCTTTATAACATATTACAAAACAAAACTGGAAAGATGCAGTAAGACATGTAATAGAAGAAGAACAAAAAATGTGGGATCTTGATAACATAATTGATGCGACCGTAGAGATTATTAACCTAATTATTAACCCTCAAGACGACTTGAATTCCGAAGTTGATCCTATTTATTTTGAATTTGAATAGTTTTCTAATCGTAATTATATAAGGTAAGTAATAGTAGTTGTAATCGTATGGTATTAAAGGGGAAAGGCGCAAAATGTCGCCTGTCAAAATGTTCAATGTGTTTTAAGTATCCATTTTGTTTTTCAAATCCTGAGAAAACTAAAAAGCATTTTTGAAAAATTTAAAAGCAGAATGAAATATTTTTTAGAATAAATAAAAAGTTTCTTTTACATGCAATATTTTCAATTAAAAATTATACTATATTTTCTCTTTTATTTTCACCCCTGTTACATAACATATTAAAATAAACACTCTAGAAGTTTTCAGGGACTTTCTGCCCTGAGTAATAATGTAATCTTTCATTCTTTTCAAAAATATTTATTAGTTTTCTCCGGATTCGAAAATAATGGATACATTTAAAACACTGGAAATTTTGCCAAGCGACGTTTGGCGCCTTTTTCCTTAATTAAATAAATGTATCTTTTACAAATGGCAATAAACTTTTTATTTTTGAATAAAATAAATAAGTTTTATTAAAAAATACAATTTACATAAGTACAATTTAAAAAATATATTTATTTACTTCAAATAAATGTTTTAATCATATACTTTACGACACTGGTCGTTCATCTCTATCCATTCAAAATACCCCCGTAATAGGATTATAAGGTATTGTATTCCTTCAGATATAAGGTGGGATAGTCGAAAACGTCTTAAACCGTCAGTTTTAGGTTGGTTTTCACTATTATATCGTATTACCTATCCTCTCTGTATTTCAGTTTTCTAATTAGGGTTAAACTTGTAGTGAGCTATCAACAAATGATAGCTGGGTATAATAAGAATAGCTGAAAACTGCGAGGAGTAGCCAACCACCTTTAAGTAGAGGGCGTTTTAAGAAGAATGTAATAATTTGAAAATTTTTTTGGGATATATTTTTTCCATATGGAAACAAGAAGTGTTGTTTTATTAAGATTTACTGAATATACTAAGCGATTTTTTTGGGCTATTATCATTTCCACGTTGAACGTGCCACAACTATCCTCAATTAAATTCCCTCATTTTTACATGAATTATAGACGTTTAATAAATTAATAAGCATCAAATTTGGTAAAGAATATGTACAATGTTAATATAAGGTTATTAGGTTTTCAACTATATATCTAACGAAGATTTAAGAGGATTATAAAAGATATCAAATACAATTGTTACGTTCTATTTTTGGAATGCAAAATTTGAATTGTTAGTAGGTATTTATTTAACGTTCTATAAATCTAAACTGAAAAGATAATATGTGTTTTGCCAATGTAGTATCAAAAAGTAAATAAATATAATAATTTTAAGCTGATTTTTACATGAAAATTTTTTTGTGAAATTTTTTTTGTTATCGACAGTATGTTATTTAAAATAATCTTCGTCAAATATCATGTTTTCTCTTTACTCGTCAACTTAATATCTCGCCAACCGATTGGCTGGCTTTATGAGAAGGGCTCTACAATTAAGTAAAACAAAGAGATAAACAACATAAGAATAAAATTACATGATTACTTACAGAGATTGAATTATTCACAAAAATAAGAGAAACATATCGCACCTTTAAAATCAGACTAACAATCTTTAAAATGAGTTGAAATACACATAAAACCATAAAAAATGTACAATAATTGTCCAGTCGTCAGATATTTCTAACATATATCCAAAAATTACACAAACCAGCTGAATTTTACTGAGAATGTCAATTTTATGAACCCAAAAAATATGCAACGAAGTTTACCACTTTTACCCCAAGGCTTTCTCCTAAAACTTATAGGTGAGGAAAAACGGAAAAAATCGATTTACCAAGAATATGTACGCTGTAGAAAAAAATATTTCAAATAAAAAATGTAGCTGAGATGATTTTGAACAAAAATGTTTGTTAGCACTTTTTGTGTAGAATTAATCGTTCTCACAAAAAGAACGCTTGAAGCCACCGGTGATTTTCAATATCAGGTACTGTAACCGTTTCAAAAGTTTCAAAAAATTTATTATAATTTCGAGTAAATATTCAAAATAACACTACTCATGACATCTATCCGCCGAGTGCATTTAAATTACCTCAAGAAACTTACTCTAGTTCCTAACATCTCCGATAGATGAGAGCGTTCGTTAATTCGTCTCAATTTCCGAGCGAAATTCCTTTTCCTCCATCTTTATCTCCTTGGACGTCAAACATTCAAAACGTTATTTTGTTTAAGTGGTCTCTTAAAGAGACCTTTCCTTAAAGATTACTTTTCTCTTATATATTTTCAAATAAATATTTATTTTTAGACCCTTACCCGGGAGCCCTGAATGATACTAAGCTATATTTATTTAGCCCGAGGTTATATAGATATGGATTTATATATGTTCTGAAACACAACCCTATATCTTTTCATGGTGTATTGTATGTACTTACAGAGGGAATACCTAAATTGACCAGGTCAATTTGCAATTACATACTTATAAACCAGTTATCAAAATATATCTTATGGTAAGCATTTCTTGGAATTATTGTGGCCAATCGAAGAACCACATTTCCGCTGACTCCAACATTTGGTAAATATTCTGGATGCTCTTCTTTACTAGTATGCAGTTCAAAATTACATATAATTCCGTTGGTACCCCATAGGAAAAACGCTTTATAGCCCCACTTTTTTGGTTTGGTTTTTATATACATTTTTAGACCTTGTTTTCCTTTGAAAGGAATAACTTGTTCATCCACTGATAGTTTTTTCGTCATTGGAATTTTCCGAAAATTTGCTATAACTGGCTCTAAAAGCGGTTTGATTTTGTATAACTTATCTCTAGGAATTATCTGACTATTGTGATTGAAGTGGATAGTGTTTTTATTTGTTCCCAGCCATTCCGACTCATAGGTTCTGCAACAAGTGAAATTCGAGTAGACATGAACAAACATACACAGAAAAAATTTTCTATTTCGAACCTATTGTAACGATATAATTTGCCTACCACATTGGGTATCACTTATAGGGGGTTGAAAGTGGGGACTAAGCAATTACTGGGCTGGAGATAGGGTAAGCAAACAAACCGAAACGTTTGCAAACGGCAACTCTTGTTTTGGTTGGAGAGTTGAGTCGTAAATAAGTGAATAAAGGGGGAGGGGTAACTACAAAGAAAGATATCAAGAAAATACTTACATAGATTTCCTGGGCAACAAATTACAAGAAGGTTCCTAAACTATTTGAATTTGGACGCCGTTTCAAAGAATCATCTTGCTGGATTGAAAGAAAGGCTTTTCTTTCCTAAAAAATATTAAAGGGTGAAAATCTTTTTAAAGGAAATAATTCTTCAACTCCTGGTTTAGAGAGAAACATTACATATGTATTATTACTTCACATCAATAGTTATTACAAATAATATTAACAAAATTTATCAACAAAACTTACATTTGTAACGCTATTTTTAACGATTTACAACAAGCTCCAGATGTTGGGGACACTTATAGGAATTTAAATTATTATTAAAATGAAAATTATTTAAATTTTTCAACGGAGCTTACATTGAGGTTAAACTTTAAACAAAACAATTCAAATTTATGGTTATGTACTAAATGTCCGAAAAGGATAATACTGACTGTCATATGTCGAAATGACATATTAAACATTTTTTAAATATTAATTAAACTTTAAAATTAATTGCATTTAACTAATATGACAATTAGCTAATTCATAAAACTTATAATTTCATTTATTTACAATTTTTTAGTTTGTCATGAAAACAATTTTTTTTATTAATAAAAAATTGTTTATTTTTACTTGAAAAAATTTTAACAAAAATTACCTTATATCACTCTGGCTGGTATTTCCTTTAAGAAGTTTTTGGGATTGGAATTGGATCAAAAACACTGTCCCACACAAACTGTAAATGGTCTGGGACGACCATGGAACACAACAAAAAGTCCTGCAGAGGTAGGACACTGATTCGGGCTTCGGATTATCCTGGATGAACAAATTGCACTTTTCAAAACTCGGCCTCTCAAACGCTCCTGCTAAAAACCATGTGGACCTCTCAAATTGTTGTGACACTGCCTTACAAATCTTCCACGTAGGGCACAACACAACAAAACGGTGATTAAGTCAACAAACTCACATCTTCACAAAAAAAAATTGCCGGCTTTAAAGAACTACACGCCGCAAGCTATTTCTTCCGAATCAAAATCTTAACTCTCAATTAAACTCCACACTGCTACACTACACATTTTCCCATAACAAATGGGACTATAACACATTATAACGTTATAAGTTATTAAATTATAACAAATTATACTATATTTCCTTGACAAAAACGAATAACGAACATACAATAAGGAATTTGAAGAAAAATCCTGACACAAACAATAACTAACTGCTTCCGCGGTCTATTGCAGAGTGACATCATTCCTAAAAATCGTTCGCGTCCCCGCATAACTTTCTCACCAATCTATGTGGATATTTATTTGACGCGCAATATTAAGCGGAATCAACATCAAAGAAATACCATCTGTGTCATATAAACAAAATTGAAATGATTATATTATCAATCTCAGCGACGCAAAAAGGTTGAAAATATTTTTCGGTGTTTTAACATGTAATGCCACAGAGTATGTAGGCAACATTTAATCAACAATTGTAAATTCCATATCTTTTACATTTTTGGTTTTCAGAAGGTAATTTGTTGTTAAAAATCTAACGTTTCTCAACTTTCATCTTTGATTCGCAAAAAGTTAAGTGACGCTCTGTTTCGCTTTTCTCTGCCATGTTGTACCGGCTTGTTTTCTTATGTCATAGTCCCATATTTTAAATTTGGACGTCATCTTGGTCTCTTAACGCCTCTTAGATACCACAGAGTAATTCTAGTGGACCATCTAGTGTCAGTTCTTATCGCTTAATGTCCCGGCCACTGCCATTTTAAAGAATTCTGTGGACAACATCAGTGACCATGGTTTTCTGTCAGATCCATTCTATGCTTTTTCGATCTCTCTTTGTTATACTAAACATGGTGGAGTGGCATCTTTGACCTGAATATAACTGCATTTCTACCAAAAGATTCCCAAACCAGTTTCATTCTTCTGTTGATTTCTGGAAGTAAGGAGCCAGATTTATGTATAAATTGTTCCAGGTATACATACTCGTCTATTGTCTCAAGTGCAGTATTGTTTATTAATACATCTTGATCATTCGCTATGTCAAGTTCATTTTTAGGACAACTTCATTGCTAGCTGCATAGTCTCTTATATGTTCTTGTAGTTCTGCAGGACTATTAGCAATCAGAATGACGTCATCTGTGAATCTTAGATGAGGTATTCTCCATTAATACAATAAATAGGTCTTTGTTGTGCCAGTTCATTTTGCCGAATATATTTTCTAGAGTTGCAGGGAAGAGCTTTGGTGATAGTGCGTCTCCTAGTCGGATGCCTCTGGTGGTGGGAAATTCTGGAGTGTTTTCATAAATGTTTACCTTAGCTTTTGCTTGTCTATACATATTTGCTAAAGTCTTTATATATGGTTTTTTGATGCCTTGGTTGATCAAAGCTTCTATTACTGCCTTGGGATATAGATTTGAAATTCTCGAAAATCTATGAAGGTTATTGCTAGCGGTATTTCATATGCTTTAGCTTTTATCCTTGGTTCTCGAAGTGTACGGATATAATCCACGGTACTGATTTCACTTCTGAAGCCTGCTTGCTCTCTTGGCTGTGTAGTATCTAATGCATTTGTTAATCTGTTGTTGATGATCTTTGTGAATATTGTGTATATGATGGGTCGTCTATTACAGCTGTTATATCGCTTTTTATTTATGTAATTGTCGATTCTACTTCTTCCAGACGGACTTCTCGTACATCTTCTTGGTTATTGATTGCTTATTTAAGTGTTTTAGGGGCTTTGTATAGTAAGTATTATAAGTAGTGCTGTAGAATTTAGTCACGAGCTGTATTATTTCATTTCTGTCTGTAATTCTGGTGTTTTCGTTTGTCAGAGTAACGATTTGCTTTTTTTGAAGTTATACTTCTATACGCGCGCTCCACGTTGGAAATTTGTATGGGAGTGAATCTGTAAAATCATTACATATGTAAGATAATGAGTAAGAGAGAGACAGAAGATATATTTTCTCTCTCTTCCTCTCATGAATATAAAAATGTTCCTTTTGTATATATATTTATTATTATATTATATTATATATATTCATATAATATTATATATATATATATATATATATATATATATATATAATATAATATTTATTAATATTATTATTTATATATTTATATATACGTAGGATCCTGGGCCCAATAAGTGAAAACAACAACTGGCGAATTAGGTACAATAGAGAAATATACGAGCAATATAGCGAACCACCTCTAGCACAACATACTAAACTGCAGAGATTACGATGGGCAGGGCACGTGGTCCGCATGCATGAGAATAGAATCCCCAGAAAATTATTAAATGCAAGAATGCAGGGAAAAAGACCTGTTGGAAGACCTAAAAAGAGATGGGAAGATGAAGTCGATGAGGATGCCAGGAACTGCCTGGGAACGCGTTCATGGAAAAGAACAGCGGTAAATAGAGATGGTTGGAGAAGCCTGTTGAAGGAGGCCAAGGCCCGATTTGGGTTGTAGCGCCATTGGATGGATGGATTATTTATATGATATGTTTTGTATTATTTATTAAATGTTCATAATTATCTTTTGTATTTCAAAATAATAATCTCAATAAATCACTGAATGACCCAGAACTGTCAATTTTGAAATACGTTTGTGTCATGTCCTCGGTAGTATAGTAGTCAGTATCCCCGCCTGTCACGCGGGAGACCGGGGTTCGATTCCCAGTCAGGGAGGACTTTTTTATTAATATTATTACATAGTAAATTAAACAAATGCGTAATTAAAAAAGGTATGTATATTATTGTCATTTTTAAATACTTATGAATATTGCATTTTAATTTGTATTGTATTATTATATTGAATTATGTTGCAGTGTATTGTATTGTATTTTTATATTAATAACAAAATAAACAATGAATTTTACTGCAGAGTATGTGTAAAAAAATTTTTGCATTCAACTCCTTTCATACATATATGAAAATAAAAATATACATTTTCATCAAATTATTGATTCAATCCTTCATTTACTATACTCCTATTACAATTCAAATGTTGTTTATTAATTGTTAGTAAGTTGTTATTAATTCTGTTTCTCTTTCTGCTATGTCTTACGTATAGCATTACATATGTAATGATTGTGCAGATTGACTCCCAAATAAATTTGTAACGGTGAATGCGTGTATAGAAGTGTAACTTCTACCGGCAGTCCCACTGGACTGCCACACCTGTTTTCCCAATGATTAATGCATTTCTTCTTTTCTTATACTTTTTTCTGTTTTTGATTGCATTTTCTACTAGTCTTGTATTTTCTTATGTCGTCCTTAATACTTTTCCTTATCATCTTACTCTTATTTCCCTTCTTTGTTTTGGCTTTGGTTTTATTAGACAGTTTACTATGTTCATTTTGTTATTGCGGACCTCCAATTTCTTTGACACTATCAAGGATGATTTTCATTCAGTGAGAGCTGTCGATTTGATAATGTAATCTTTCATCAATTAATTTTATACTTTCTAGTTTCAGATCTAAAACAATTTTTACTCTGATTATTCTATGGTCGCCGACTATTTGAAATTTATTTAATAAACTGACATCTTTTATTGTAGCAATCTTATTGGTTAGAATGAAGTCAATTTCGTTCTTAGTGATACCATTTGAAGCGATCCAAGTCTATTTTCTGTTCGATTTTTTCTTAAAGAATGTATTTGCAATTGGCATATTTTGGTAGTGCGCAAACTAAACCAGGCTTTCTCCCCTTTCATTTCTCTCACCTACTCCATACTTTTCCATGACTTTTTGCTTGCCGTTTCTCTTTCCCACTTTCGTATTAAAGTCACCAATTAAGTAAATACTTGAAGTGACTTTTATTGTTATTTAATGCTTTAGTTATGTTACTGAAGAGTTCCTCTATTTCTTCGTTAGTGTGAGTAATCGTTGGAGCGTATATTTGTATAAATTGTATATTGCATCTCTTTGATGGTTGTAAGGTTAAGCTAGCTAGTCTATCCGAGGTACTAGTTATTTTTTCTACACTTCATTTTCATTTATTGTTAATTAGAAATCTAAAACTGCCTGTTCTGTCCGTTGATGTTCGTGGATGGGTGTTTCGTGCCGGTAATTCCAATACCTCTTTGTCTTTCCGTCTTTCTTCGCTGATTCTTATGACGTTCCATTTTATATTTTCGATAGCGAGCTGCGGTTATTTGTCGCTATATAAAGAGTTGCTGTTTTTTTGGGTAACGGTTTAGACTTCGCATATTCTTAGCACCATGTGGAAAAAAACAAACGAAAGACACGTATACATTTAGATAGCAGACTGCCGTTAGCTACTTTCCTTCTGCTCTGCAAAACTTTCATGGCATAAAGACTATATATTTTTAATCATCCATCTATGTTTTATGAAGATTTACCCTGGTACTATGTCCTTGGGACTTTCATGCTCAAATTTTTATCAAAATGTTAAAAATAAAAAAAAATAAGTGTTTATAAAATTTATTGTAATAAAACATACATATTTACAAATCATCATTGACTACAATAATCAGTTCTTTGTGTCTATACAGTATGTACAAATGGTTACAAATAGGTAATAAATAAATAAATAGTTTGATGTAAGTAAAACAGTGATTTACGTTAAATAAAATGAATAAATAAGTAAACATTTTTTCAGTCTTCATATTTGAACGTTTTAACGCAAATGTTTTAATAAAAATAAAACAACAGTAATGTATAAGAAGGATAACTACAGAAAATGGGTTATTATAAAAATAAAGACATTTTTCCAAAGCACTTTTCTAGTAGTTGAAACAAATAAACTTCTCGATTGTTATTATCGTAATGTCAAAATATTGCTATAGTGCATTGAAAAAATACTCCAAATATAGGTGATAAGAGACACCAAACGTCAACGGTAGTAACACAAACTGCGCCGTCCAAAATTTATCTGACCTTTGTTCATAACTTCGCACCAAAAAGTTCCAGCGCCGTTGTATTCAACAGACAGAAAGTGTTGAGTTCATAATAATAGCACGTTTTTCATTACGAAAACGTTCCAGCACATTCATGACACCTTGTGCAACAATTTTTGGTAAAACCGAAATAATAGACTACGACTTATTCGCGTTTCCGAAACAGAAAATACATTTAAAAAGGTATTTTAAGAAAAAAAGGTATAGCTTAAAGAAACATGCTACGATGAAACTGAGTACCTACTATAATGGTGGAGTGTTATTCAATTGATTGTGAATTACAGACAAGGATTCCCCGAGCTGAATGACGGAAAAGAAAGCATTTCGGAGTATCGTCGAAGTCGGATACTTTCGGTACAGACTATTTATTATTTCTGAACTCCTGCATTCAATTTCCTTGCCTAACATAAGTCAAAAACATTGAAGTACTGGTTGGATACAAAATTATTTACTTTTTATCTATAAAATTTGCTTAAAGCACTTGTATAAAGTTGTGTTAATTTATTTGCACCAAAAAAATATAATTCCTTTTAGGTAACGTAATTAACATTTTTAGAATGATTAGCAGTCTTAAACTGGACAATCTATTAAAAAAATAGAAATCAAAATTTAACAACATATAATAATTGTCATTTATTTTTTTCCGGCTAAAAGAGCCTGGATTTCGTTAAGACTCTTTCCCGCAGTCTCAGGTAAAAATTTAAAAGTAAAAATAGCCGACAAAAGACAACAAATTGTAAAGAAACCAAAAGATCCAGATTTTCCTATAACTTCTGCAACTGCACCAAAGTAGTTAGTTAGCAAGAACCCAAGAATCCAGCAAAATGAAGCCGTAGCTGTAGAAGCTACAGATTTCACATTTCCTGGGAACAGTTCTCCCATAACTGCCCATGGTAGAGGTCCGAAACCAAGACAATATGTAATAATAAAGACTACAAGACTTAAAATTGGCACCCACCCGATGTTAGAGACATCTTTGTGCTGGTTATCTTTAAGATAAAAGAAGTATGTTAATACACCCTGAGATATGAACATGCCTATTCCAGAAAACATTAATAGGAACCTCTTACCCCACTTCTCTACAAGAAGAGGAGTAGCACCGCTTGCCAGAACTTGAACAATTCCTATAATAATTGTACATATTTCTGGAGGTATAGACACGCCTGCATCTGTGAAAATGTTTTGACTGTAAAACAACACAACATTAATTCCAGAAAGCTGTTGCCAACTTACTAACGCGAGAGCTAAAAACAACGCCATTTTTAATGGTTTCGAACTAAATATTGTCTTGAAAGTTCCTGTAAAACTGCCTTTACTTTTAAGGTCTTCCTCCACTTGAAGTTTGATCACTTCTAATTCTTTTTGGGCTAAAGATTTATTTCCACCTCTTAATTTAATAAGAGCTTCTAAAGCAGTTTCGGAATTGTCACTCTGTATGAGGTAGTAGGGACTATCAGGTATAAACAACAAAAATATAACTATAAATATCACTGGGGGGAATAATAATATAATATTAAATGTTTTTATTGGCAAATAAGGTCCAAGTCCATAAGAAAACAGTAATCCAATTACTATAAACAGCTGCATAAATGATCCTAAAGAGCCTCTGACCTCATCATCAGATATTTCCCCAATATACATTGGCAAGACAGTAAAAATCATACCCACTCCCAAACCACACAAAAATCGAGACACATAAAAATAAAAAACTGTACTAGCCATAATATTCAATAAAAAGGCTAGTATAAAAGGTAGTGTGGCCACAAGCAACGATTTTTTTCTTCCAATCATGTCTGCCATAATTCCTCCTCCAATCGGTCCAATAGCTGCTGCTAACGGTAAGAATGAGCCGACCCAACCTTCTTGGGAAGGACTTAAAACTTCCGCCAGTGGAGTTGTTGTTAAATTGTTTAGTTTTGGAATTTCTGGAGAAGTCCATCCAAAAGCTGTGCCGCAAACAAATGATGCTATGTTAGCTAAAAAAAAAACGATAGATTAGAATTTTGGTTTTACAAAACTGGTTTAGTATAAATGGTTACATATTTTGCATACTTGAGAATTTTTGTTTCAGAGCAATCCCTTCAGACTGTGGGTTGATAGTTCTAAAATGTTTGTGTGCTGTAAGTGTGTAACAGACTCCTGCAAGAGCATTTATTATAGCAGTTCTGCTTATAAAATACAATAAAGGCTAAATCGTGTCATATACAAGCGGTGATTTTTACCAATATTCTACCAACCAGGCAGAAATTTATTTTGTTTGTTTATGAGTTGATGACTAACAAAGAGAAATTTTCTTTTCAAAGATTTTTTTAGTGTATTTTTTTTTACAAAATTGCAAAGTGAAAACCTGATAGGGACATTTTATCTTTACAATTTCATTAGAGTCCGCAAGACTGTCAAGAGGTGAGCCCACATAAATGTTTGCTAGATCTACAATTAAAGCGAACCCCTCTATATTTAAACTGTTCTTGTTTTCTAGTTCACTGCTGGCTATCTGAGTTTGTGTTTGTTTTTTTTTTGCAAACCTTGAGGAAATTATATAATTTAGCTTATTATCTACTTTATTTTAAACACATTTAACATACATTTCGCATTATATTAGTTTCTCTATTGTCATTATTTCTTTATTTGCGAATACAGGGAACTGTATTATGTTCTTGGAGCTGTTTTGTCCACTGCGTTTAATCTGCCTTCTGACTGTTAAGTAGTCTCAGTTATATTTGTCGAATATACACTCGCGATCATAAACTCCGGGTCAACTTTAAAATTTCAAGTTTCTTGAATATTTTTGCATCTGGTGCAGTAATAACCTTTTTTTTAAGCTAATGTATTTTTTATTTGTCATCAATGTTTGTTTTGAAAGAAAAAAAAACGGTTTTTTTATTGTTTTTATTGAAAAAGCAGAAAACAAACCAAATTGTTAAAACAGGCATACGAAAGAAAAAATGAAAAATACAGAACTTGGTAAAACATCAGTGGAATTTCAATGACTAATATCGTGTATTGCCTCCCCTTGCTCTAATAACCTCTTGCAGACGACGGGGCATATTCTCAATTTTTCTCCAGATTACATGTTGTGGTATGTTATTCCACTCTCTCACTAAGAGATCCTTAAGCTCCTGTGAGTTGTTAGGAGGAGGTGTATGGGTTTGAATACGTTTTTTCAAATCGTCCCAGAGATGTTTGATGGGATTCAGGTCCGGAGACCTAGCTGGCCAGGGTAACCTCGTAATTCTAACCTCGTCCAAGTATTGCATACTGATCCTGGCAACGTGCGGTCGCGCGTTGTCCTGCATAAAAACGGCGTCTTCTCCTAGCCCTGCCATGGTGGGCATAACATGTTCTTCCAGAATTTCCGTAATGTACCTTCGTGCAGTTAAGGACCCATTTTCGATGAAGGGTAATTCTGTGCGGAAGTCGGAAGATACACCTCCCCAAGCTATGACCGAGCCTCCACCAAACGGCATTATTCGAGCAATGCAAGCTTGTGAAAATCGTTCACCGGTTTTCCTCCAAACTCTTACACGTCCATTGGCTAAGTGGCGGTCCTGTAGCCATTACCCGAGAAGATAGTCCAGAAGAACGAAGTCTTCTCCTGACTGTTGCAACGCTAACATTGCAATTTCGTACTTCCTGTAGGCAATTTCGATGCATAACCGCAGTTGAGGTCCGGTTTCGTAAAGCCTGAAACACAAGAAAACGGTCATCTCGTGCCGTGGTCGTTCTTCTTCGGCCAGAGCCAGGTCGTCTGGTTAGCAAACTCGTCTTCCGAAAGCGTTGAAGTACTTGTTGAACCGTAGAAAGACTTACGCCAACAGTTCTTGCGACTTGCCGTTGAGTGTGACCGTCTTCCACAAACGCAACAATGCGTGCGGTTTCAACAACAGTCAAGGCATTTTTGGCAAAAAAATAAACAATAATAGACACTAATAAAGGCACTAATAAACACTAATGGCGGCAATAATAAACGTTTGTTTGTTGCGTTTGAACAGAAAGTCGAAGCACAAATGAGACATTTAAAACAAGCGGCAGTTACAGGTACCGTTCATTTTGGGAAGTGTACAGTTTTCCGCGCAATCGGCATTATTGGAATTCTTTGTTACAAAGGAAACCGCTAAGCTGACAACAATTATCAGAAACATGCATTAGTTTGTA
Source organism: Diabrotica undecimpunctata (assembly GCF_040954645.1). Lineage (NCBI taxonomy): Eukaryota > Metazoa > Arthropoda > Insecta > Coleoptera > Chrysomelidae > Diabrotica > Diabrotica undecimpunctata. The sequence continues at coordinate 28,484,208 of NC_092806.1, read as the reverse complement.
TTTGTGTTATTATTATTTACGATAAAGCTCGTTAAAAATGAAATTTTCAAGGTGGCCCGGATTTTATGATCGCGAGTGTATTTAACTGAATTATTATAGGAAACCATTACTCTGTATATCTTGCTTTATAGAAAATAGCTTTACTGAAATTTATTCTTTTCTCTCCCACAAATTTTGTCATAGAGTTGTACTGCTCTACAAGTTTGCTGTAAACATCATACTACAAGCTACATGCACGATTTTCAATACTGCTTGTTAGAGTTAAAATTCAGTTTAAAAAATAGTTCAAAAGATTCGTATAAGATATTTTCTTTGTTTTATCGTCTACAAATATAACTTGCAGAACTATCGTGATTACCAACCATACTGGTACGGAAATAAGGGGAAATATGAATTTGCCTTGGGCGGCAAAATTTGACAAGTTTAAAAAGAAAGGTAATTTAGAATTTTCAAGATAAAATTACCACAATCAATACTGTTTAACTTTATTTGATTTTGTTTCACAATATATCAGCTTTATTACACTGCCACTATATACAAAATTATTATCTTTATTATGAGACCCAAGAATGAATAACGCATGCCATGATTTAATATTATTAAGTCATGGCATGTGTTGTGGATGTCCCTTTATTCTAACATTAGATGAGAACCACACTTCCAAGTGCTTGATTATAAAACACTGATTAATTAATCTTCTTCGAAGCAAGTCTGAAGTCATAGTAGATTGTGAGTTTAAGTATTTTTATTTTATTCAAGCACAGTTTAATTTTAATCGAGTTGTGGATGTCCCTTTACTCTTTTGATTTTTGTTTTGTTTTAAAGGTGTCAGTGAAGTCAAACGAAAAGCCAAGCAACGTGATGGACTTAGCGAGAAAATTACTACCTACTTCTAGTCTAAATAAGGATAAATTGGCATTTCGTCTAGAAATTTTAACTATGTCATGTGAGTTGCCTATTTGGTATTAGTTTTTAATTTTAATATTTTAGATAAAACTGAAGCTGAAGAGGACGGCTCGTAACGGAGTGGAACTTTGCAAGAAACTGAGCCCTACTGGTGAAGTAAATGTCCTCCCTTTGATTTTAGGGATCCTGGTTCATAGCCACAAAGCTTTTTAGATTCAGAAAGATATTACAAAAAAAAATGAGATTTAAAAATCTGATTAAGTCAAATTTAAGTAATAGCGGCAAAGTAGGACGTAACGTAACCAAAGATTTATTTTATAAAGTTCTCAAAAATAGAGAAAAGTAAAGAGATCATACGCATACCTTGGGTGGATAGAGTTCGAAACGATGACGTCCTTAAGAGAGCCGGCGTGGAAAGAGAACTCTTTGAATTAATTAAAAAACGCAAGATTGGTTACCTTGGGCACATATTGAGAGGAGCAAAATATGAAATACCACAGTTAATCCTACAAGGGAAGATCGAAGGTAGGAGAGGAGCCGGCCGCAAACAATTATCCTGGTTAAGGAATATTAAAGAATGGACAGGAATACACAATACAGGCGAGCTGTGTCACGCCGCCAAGAACAGAATTCTAGTAATGAGATAGTCGCCTACGCACTTTGGTGTATGGCATGTTAAGAAGAAGAAGAAAGAGATCATGGCTAGGCTATTCGCTACGCGCACGATGGCAGAGGCATCTTGTGGTCAGTTTGCAAGTTGAATTGCAGTACAGTCTGTAGAGAATTTAAATGGAAAACTATTTTAAGTTGCGTTTAATTAAAATATTAAAATATTTTAATAGTGGTTTCTATTATGAAAAAAATACTGAAAAAAATACTCTTTTATCTGCTATTTTAGAATCAAGAAGTAAGTACATAAGTACATAACACCTACTGATATTATTTAATCTCCTATAAACATTCAAATTTAAGATTCTATTACGAAGTCTACTTAATTTAAAAAAAAATGTTTATATCGTAAAAAGTGCTACACACAGTATCAAGTGTAAATGTACTAATGGGCGGAGTATTTGTGATTATTTATTTGTTTATTTGCCAACGTTAATTGGTAGTTTTAACTATATTGTTTTGTGAAATGAAGATTTTATTAAACATGTTAAAAATAATTTAAATATCTAAAAGTATAACCTATAACAATTAAGTGATTTTGTAAAAGTCAATTGTATTAATAAAGTTATCAAAAATATACTCTTTTGAAATATTTTATTCTTTTTTTTTTGTTTTGCAAATAAACCGTAAACATTTCTACACGTATTTGGGCAAAATGGAATGCAACAAACACTGACCCATATTTTGACAGAATAATGTTTTAGTAAATTACAGTAATTATATAACAGTAGGTCACATGGGTTCGTATCCATAGTGTTAAAATATCAACATACGTTGTTTCTAATTTAGTTTTCTCTAGTAATGACTCCTTAAAATTTCGCTTACAGAACCATTCACTATCGAATGATATATGGGTCTGGCTATTAAATAAGGAGACTGCCTATGAAAAAAAATTTTATTTTAAAAATTATTCTACAATCGAATGCTCTCCTTCAATATATTCCCCTTCCCTCGCCACACACCGTTCCATTCGTTTTTTCCATTGGTCAAAGCAATGCTGGAAGTCTTCTTTTGTTAGAGCTTTTAGGAGCTCCGCCGTTTTTCGCTTCACCTCTTCCATCGACTCGAACCGGATTCCTTTTAAGACAGACTTGATGTTCGGAAACAGGAAAAAGTCACAGGGTGCTAAATCAGGCGAGTACGGCGGGTGTTCGAGCACTGGAATGTCTCTAGCGGTTAAATAACGCTTCACAGCGTTATTTAACCGGAACTCTGGAACCAATTCAGTCATCACGATGCCGTTTATGTCGAAAAAAACGATTGGCATGGTTTTAAATTTTGATTTCGACATCCTTGTTTTTTTCATTCCTGGCGATGTAGGACTTTTCCAGTGCATGGATTGTCGCTTAGTTTTAACATCGTATTTGAATATCCAGGTTTCATTGCAAGTGATGATGTTTTCCATTAATTCAGGCTCTTCATGTAACCTCTCAAGAAAATCTGAGCAGATCTGTTGACGGACGAGCTTTTGGTCAGGGGTCAAATTTGTTGATACCAACTTCGCACAGACTTTCTTCATGTTCAATTCGTCATCTAAAATTTTTCTGACAGTTTCTTTATTGGCGTTTACAGTCTTAGCAATCATCTGAATGCTCATACAATGATCTCCACGCACAATTTCATTTATTTTGGTCACTGTTTGCGGAGTTGAAGCAGAGATAGATCGACCTGGACGTTGGTCATCTTCAGCGCTCTCTCGGCCTTCAGAAAACCGTTTATACCATTCAAAAACACGCGCACGAGATAGACAATTCTCACCATAAGCCTCTTTCGACAAATTATAGCATTCAGTGGGAGTTTTTTTTTAATTTAACGAGAAATTTCACATTAATCCGTTGCTCATGTTTTTCGTCACACATTGTTATCGGCACTAGAAAAAAACACGTTCTTTTCTAACCTCTACAGAAAAAATACTACTACAGCGACAAAAACGTGTTCTCGTACTGAAAGAGTAGACACTTCCAGCTATCCAATGCTACATTGGTTTCCTACTCTTCCCCTCTAGGACGCCTTCTGCGCGCGCAGTATCGTTATTTAATAGCCAGACCTCGTAGACTTTTGGAACAATAAACAATACACAATGACTACCGTTTCGCTGAAAGTGAATATGCGTAGTTGATTATGGTGTCTACATATCGCGATAATTATAATAAAAAGACAGACCCTCTTTGTAAAAAGTTTCTTATTAGAAAGAATTATACATTGAATCATTCACTCTCCGACCGCCGCTCAGAATACAAACAAAATTAAACACATTTAAACAAATTTCACATTTTAAAAGATAAATTGTCTCTATTTTCTGTGCACTTTAGTAATATAAAATTGCGTTTTACATCTGGTGTTTATTAATCCCAATGTTTATTATTCCCAATCGAAGAAAAAACATGTCAACCCATCTTGTTGTGAGATTAGAACAAGGATCAGCACACATAACGAATAGTGAAGGGAATTAAACTCGAAGGTTCCTGACATGAAGACCTCTTATAAAGAAAATATCGTCCACCCCACCCGCCAATCAAAATCCTACTATCAGAGATGTTCTCGCCAACCCCTTCGCCAGTCCCCGCGCCTATTCCAGCGCTTATCCCCACGCCAACCTCCACATCGACGGTATATATGAACCGTCCTCTGTTCCCAGTGTATCCCTGTGGAGATTTGTAGAAACGCACACGATCGCTTAAGCGACACGGTCACCGGTCTACATTCCTAGTATCCGAGACGAGACTCTGAGACGAGACGTGGGACCACTCTACTCTCATTCCAAGAGAACCTGGCGAGGTTGAACGAGCTGGGCCCGTACACACCTCTCTTGGCCTTGTGTCAAGCGTGGTGTGGGTGCCTTGGTACGTACCCGTCAGGAGATTCAAGAGTGGTAGAGGAGAGATCCTCGGCGGCGACCTGTCTACGTGCGAGGTGAAAATTCCTCTGCCTGCTTCGCCTATCCGCCCGTGGGTGGGATAACGGGTAGGTGCGGTAATCGCAACACAGGTACTACGGGGAAGGTGAAGCCCCACGAAACGTTTCTGGTATACGTGGCGTGGCACCTTCATTTTGGTGTCGGACTCGTAGGGGCAGTGGATTCGTTAACGGTCGTATAGCCGAAAGGTCAGGTAGACCAGGGTTCTGCCAGTTCTTTAATTGGAGGGCACAAACGCTTTGCAATGTTCCCAGTAGCAGTAATGCATTGATTAGTGATCAGTGTAGTAGTGTCTGGGGGCTCGGGAGACTGAGACCGTGGAAGCCCTGAAGAAGACATCAAAGAGAAAGTCGAAAGCTCGGCGCAATCGACGCGGTTTAACCCGGAAGACTATTGAGTTTAATCTTAGCTCTAGGTTTAATTGTACTAACCGCGGAAAGCTTTCCGAACAACACTCCAGTTATGGTGGGCTACTTATACAAATCTTTAAATTCCCTGTCTGTTCGTCTTACCCATGCAATGTCTTCTAATTTGCCTCCAAAGATCTTTTCCATACTTCAAGCACATCTTGTTTGTCAATGTCCATGCTGCACGAGCATATGTCACTTCTTGTTGGGTACCTATTTTATACATCCGAATTTTTGCATTCTTTGAAATATTATGCGTTTAAAAATTCGACTTATGGTATATGGACAACGATTTCCAGCCATTAATCGTGATTGGATCTTTTCTTTCTTGTTCGATTTAAAGGTGAAAAGCGTACCAAAGTATATAAATCTTTGTACTTTTTCAAAATTGTATGTTCCTCTGCGTTTTATTTCTACTTTAATATTCTGTTCCCTCAGCCTCAGACAGCTGTTCTCTATCCACTCCATGTATTTTGTCTTATTTTCATTGATATACAGACCCAGTCTTTTTTGCGGATTTATAAAACCTCCGTACTACTTCCTGCAACTCCCGTTTGCTTCTTGTTAATATTCCCACAAGATCTACAAACGCCGGACTCCGCATTCCTTCTCTATTGTTATTTACTTCTCGTATGACCGACTACATCACAGCTGATAGTGAATCTCCTTGTAGTAAACTTTCCTTGACTTCAAATTTCTCTGATGTTGCATTCTTTATTTTAACTCCGCGGCTAAAATATCGCTTATGGATATATCCTATATCAGAGATGTGGTGTGGTGGTGAGAGGGCGACCGAGAAAGGTGATGGCAAACTGATCTTTGTCGTCCCTGACATTGAACTGGTATATGAAGACAAGTGCTGTTAATTTGTGTGAAAAAAATATATTTATTTGGATTAAAATATAAATGGTTCTTATGATAAAATAAATAGTTAAGTTACTTCAAATTATGCAAAAATGGTATTATTTTGAGACTATTTAATTAACAATTATATTACTGACATAGCATTATTTCCATTTATCATCACAAAGCATGCCTAACACAGCTACTTGTCAAGTTAATCCAACAAGATAAAGTGAAAGAAAATTACTGCAGATAATTTATGAGGTACAAATCAGGTATCATTATATTGCCATGCAAAGATTATAGTATGTTATTGAAATAACATATCTACACCAAGTATCTATATGAAATAGGGCTCTTATACCCGGCCTTGACACTGGTTGTAAATGAACGACTCATATATTAGATTAACAGCTGGTTGTATAAAATATTTATAGAATATGAACAAATCTGAGCAGAGACACGAAATAAAATAGATTATAATAATGTAGTTCTCAACAAGCACATTATTACAGATTCAACGAAAATACTCAATTTGTAACTTAACCATTAAAAGGTCTTAACAACTTAAAATTAAAAAAATTAACCAAAAATGAAATTAATCAAAAAAGGTCCAGTAGAATTACATACAAATTAAACTTATAATACGCAATGTTCATTATATGACAGCTAACGGAAGAATATTAAAATAAAGAAAGACACTGTCATATGATATTCATTGCTCTATAAATTTTGTTATAATTATATAAACACCTTTTGATAGTATAAATATGTCTAAAAAAATTATGGAACAAAATAAAATCCATTTATTTGTTTGGAAAAGTTCTTTAGTGCTTACATACCTATATATTTTATTTTTATGATTCTTAATATTTTTTAACATAATAAATATGACCGATATTTTTATTTTTATATTTATATAATCGATAATGTATTTTTTATTAATAGGTTTAAATTTTTCACGTCAAATTGGCAACCTCTACATATATTATAGGAGCAAGCAAAGATTTTGATAACTATTTAAAATCATTAACTCGACAAGTACTTTTAATTTATTCCTGCGAAAAATATACGCGTCGAGATTTTGACCAGTTCCCACGTGCTCTTGTCGCCAGAGCGGCCACTCAGAGGAAAGATTGTCACTCTGGCCGGCCAATAACAAACGGAAGATCGCTGCGGAATTGCAAACAAGAATGCATAAAAACGCAGCGCATCTGAACATCTCTTCGAAGACGAGTCCTAACGCCTTTTAGTGTGGTAACACGAAGCCAACAAGCGGTATAGGAACTGGTGTTGTTAACTGTTGGTCCGTCTTTCATCGAGGTGAAGAAAAGTACGACAACAAACTTATAATCACTTCACGAAAGCCAGCTAACAGCTCGGAGAGAACGCTCGCTATCCGGTATTGATATTCAAAATAAGAAAAAAGACAGGTTGTTTTACAGCTATTTCAGATCTGACACAGCGTTCCACTAGACCATCGACGGTTGGGAGTAAATAAAAGCCCCAGGTGGACGTAGAATTACTCAATCGGTGACCGGGATGAAGTAGCACTTCTTTGCTAAAACCTCTGGACGAAAATAATAAAAGTCCCTATTGGACTTAAGATTATTTCACGGGAGGTAGCAGGACGGAGTGAAGGGCCAGCGAATAGTCAACACTCTGCCGGTGTTCCTATACACCTCGTGTAGTGAGTACTTAACCACACGTTGAAGCGTGAAGGGCCGGCATCTCTGTGAGATCCAAGGCATCCACCGTGCTTAGAATACTAGATAAATTATATATGCAAGACAAATATATTTTTCACGTAAGAAAACTCGAACTGCTTAAAGTATTCTGCATTACCGGTGGCCCCTTGTTGACCACAGAGCCTCCGGTGAGCTTCTCACCGAGTGTGGAACCAAGTACTTATAAATTCCACGAGTAAGAGGATGGAGGCGAAAAACCTTCGCTCCGTCTCTAGAGCAGCGGCCGGGATGCATCAAGAATCTCCGAATACCTCGGAGGATGCTCCGACCGTACGACACTCTTTCGACTTAAATTTCTACCCCTAACGCGGAAGAGATGGTAAAGAGCCGTTCACCTAAAAAAGATATCCATCGCATATCAAAATCTTCCTAGATTTTATAAAGAAAAACAAGAAAAATACAACGGGACATAACAGGACTAAATATATTTTTAAAAACTAAACAAGTGGACCTCCTCAACTTATTCGTTTCAATATACTATCATCCACATAATGGAACTAAATAAATTTTATTAAAAATGGAAAATCTTTTCTTGTTGATTCTGTGTTATGCAGCTGTATTATGTCAAAACTCCATCAGAAGCCAGATAATGATTGGAGAACATGTAATAGATTAACTTATGAATTTCATACAGCTAGAAGTAGAGACAGGGTCTAATAAACACCTTGCAGAAGACTTGAGTCAAAAAAGAACGTTGCATTGAAAATAGCCGTTTTAAAAAATGTAAACGAAATTTTACCATAAATAATTTTTTAATTAATGGTCAAATTTTTTAATAACTTTTTAGACAACTACCTCAGTTTGCCTACTTGCAAACAATCTCAGTGCGGCCTTTCTTAAACATGCAAAACAAAGTTGAGCGGTCGCGTCACAAGGCAAGGATGTTTCTAAAAACCGAAAGGAATGAATTTAGCACAGTTACAGTTTAGTTTGACAGTTTGCAGCTTAGAGTTACAATTACAGTTCTAGAGTTGAGTAGAGTCGATAGCTGAGATGTCGAAATGTAGACCTCGTTACAACGTCAACTAAGTACTACTTAAAATATTAAAGATTAGTAAGTAATGAGTGCAAGTATTTGTGTTCCTAAATAAAGATGGAAGTACCGATACCAGTATTATTTATTAATTATATCATATGACGATATCATTATGTTATATGGCGACCCTGCCAGAAAACACACCAGTTTACACAGAGAATTATAAGACACCACATGCTCAAACAGAAGAACTAAACAGACAAGTATAACAGTTGAGAACAGGAAATTGTCGAGCTATCGACATCAGAATACAACAGCCCGGTGTTATTAGTGCCGAAAAATGATATAGACGGAAATAAAGCATGGAAATTATGTATAGATTTCAGACAACTGAACAAGAAACTAGTCACAGATAAATTTCCGTTACGAAGAATAGACTCAATATTAGACCAACCTGGGAGAGCAAAATGGTTTTCAGAAATAGGGTTAATGTCAGGATTCCACCAGATACCATTAGAACAATCATCAAGAAAACATACATCCTTTAGCATGGAAAAAAAGCAATTCAATTCACCAGGTTACTTTTTGAATTAAAAATAAGCCCAAATAGCTCTTCAAGAATGATGTAAATAGCATTCTCAGGCTTAACACCGAACAAAGCATTTTTGTACTTAGTGGTGATAGGAATATCAGAAAAACATCACTTAGATAACTTAAAAAAGACATTTGAGATATGTCGGAAATTTAACTTGAAGCTAAAACCAGCAAAATGTCAATTTTTCAGAATAGTGGTTACATATGTGGGACATGAACTTTCTTAGAAAGGAGTATCATGTGATAAAGCAAAATACTCAACAATAGAGAAATACCCGACACCTAAGACAGCGGACTAAGCTAAATGGTTCGTAACATTTTATAATGATTACAGACGTTTTATTTCAAATTTTGTAGAAATGCACACCTTTAAATAGATTGTCGAAAACAGGAGTAGAATTCTTTTGGTCGCAAAATTGTGAAGAATCATTTAAAAAAACTTATATTTATAATCTTTGACCAAACCACCAATTCTCAAATACCCAGACTTCAGTAAACAATTTATTTTAACAACAGACGCATAGAATGCGAGCTGTTAAGCAATTTTAAGTCAGAACTACGACGGAACAGATTTACCAATAGCCTACTCATCGCGCAGCTTCAACAAAGGAGAACTTAACAAACCTATAATAATTAAGGAATTACTCGCAATTTATTGGGGAATCAATCATTTTAAATGTTGTTTATATGGAGCATCAACATTTTCGGTAAAACGGATCATAAACGACTAACGCACATATTTCTTAATGACAGAGCCTACCTCGAAACTCACGATTATCAGACTATACTTAAAAGAATACCACTTCGAGATATATAACAGGGAAAAATAACTACTCAGACAGTAATCTTCTTGGAATATTAAAAATTAGTATGTAATAAGAGTGATAGGTAGGTGAATACATCAATAATATCTGCTACGCCGATGACACTGTGTTACTAGCAACCAGCCTAAATGATCTCCAAGCCTTACTAAACCGAGTCAGAACTGTGAGCGTAACATACGGACTAGACCTTAATATTAAGAAAACTAAATTCATGGTTATCAGCCGTGCAAATTTAGATCTCGGGGCACTAATGGCAGGTAGCGAAGAGATCCAGAGAGTCGACAGATTCACTTACCTCGCAACTACCCTCAACTCACAATGGCACGGTATACATTTGTCAAGTTGAGATCCTTGCTGTGCTGCAGTGATCTTAGTTTGGAGACTAAGATGCGGATAGTGAGGTGCTACATTCTGCCAGTGTTACTATATGGAGTTGAAGCCTGGACACTGACGCAAGCCACAGAAAAGCGGATTGAAGCCTTCGAGATGTGAATCTACAGGAGGATACTAAAAATACCGTATGTGGACCATGTCACCCACATTAGGTTCTACAGCCCATGAGCAAAGAAAAAGAAGTGCTTAATTTAGTGATACAACGTAAGCTTGAGTATCTCGGACACGTGATGTGGAACGAAGAAAAATATCGAATTCTTCAACTTGTTATGCAGGGTAAAGTATTTGGCAGGAGAGAACCGGGACGCCGTCTTATCTCGTGATTAAAAAACCTCCGACAATGGTTTGGGATGACCTCCGCGGAATTGTTTCGCAGAGCAGTTAACAAAATCATGATAAACTTGATGATCGCCAACATCCGGACCGGATAAGGCACTGAAGAAGAAGAAGAAATGTAATAAGTGCAAATATTGGGATCTTCCATCTCTGTTCCTAAACAGAGATGGAAGTAGTTATACGAGTAATATTTATTATGCATATTATATGACGATATCATTATATTATAATATATTTAGTTTTCTGGAATTTAATCAGAAGTCCGATGTTTTCTGCGGCGTTTTTAATACGTGTAAAATCTTTAACTGCTTTATTTCGGATTCTTCCAATGATCACGATATCATCAACATATGCCATTATTTGTATACTACAGCTACAGGTATATATCGTACCAGTTAAGTTTATTCACGAATCTCTCATATCCTTTTCTAACGCTAGGTTGAACAGCGTCCATGATAGCGTATCTTCCTGGCGCAGTCCTCTGTTGGTTGTAAATGGTTTTGAAAGATCCCCTTTTACTCGCACTTTACATTAAACTTTCCTCGTTGTCATTTTAATTAATTCTACCAATCCTTTCGGTATCCCAAATTCGATGATAGCAGAATATAGTTGGAGTCTGCCAACAGTACCGTACGCTCTATCAATGGTTTTGATCACATGATGGTTTTAATTTGAAACTGAGATGATAAAAACAAAATTACATATGATATACATTTTTCCTCGTATGATATCTACAAATCCGTATAATGTGTACAAGAAAATTATCAAAATTCGGTGAAAATAAAAAGCAGAAAGAAGATCTTTTGTTCATAATATCAAGAAAAATAATATTAATTGTACTATTAGAGAAATCTTCCTTAGGGACAGAATAGTGAACAAATACAAGAAAAACAAATGTTCAGAAGGCGGTAAGACGCAAAAATAGCACAACGAAGCGTTAAGAAAGAGAAGGACACCATAGGGTGGTGAAAAAACTGACATCTTAGGGTGACGGTGTAAAGAAGTTTATAACAAATTAAGAGAAGAAGACAGAAGAAAGATTGGTTGTGAAATATTAAAAAATAAATACAAAATTAGACAACTATTACATTTGTAGACACTCAATAACTTTGATCTGCATGTTAAGATTCTAGTAACCAATTCTTAATAAACCTTACACTTTTTTTATGGAACAGCTGAAATTTCCTGAGCTGAATTGAGTTTTATTTGACCCTGTGTGTAATCAAATATTCGTTAACCAAAATAAGTAACCGTAATTTTTATACACAATTTTCACTGTATGTTAGGCAACCAAATATGCGCTTACTAGTGCTACTGATAACAAATTCTTTTATGTATGCGGACTAGAAATTTACCTGCACTTGCTGCTATGTAAAGGAAATTTCTACTTGTGGGCCCAGGAATGGTGGTAGTCACATATACACTATCTCGTTCGGAGGCATATGATGCTTCAACTACGCCTTCTTCGTGCACTGGTACTTTTTTGTAACCACGATCCTCCTTGTTTTCCATTTTTCTAAAAGCAAAACATCAAATTATTTAATAAAGTTCAAATGTTTTTATAAGCAACATAAACAAAAACTGTTACCTATATAGGTGTGAAAAAGACTCCAGAAAGAAAAATTAATCAAAAATATCAGGAATTATTTCAATCTGTTCAAATTTGAAAACATTTTTTTAGAATACGCATAAAAAAAATCATTACTTGTTATTCAGCCCAAAGTAACTGTTCGTGAGAGATTCGGTTGAAAGAAATAAATCAATATTGTTGGGGTAAAGTAGTTATGAATTTTTTATTAGTAGCTAAGGTTAGTTAATGAGATAATTATGTAGTTATTTTTACAGAATATACTGGTGTTCCAAAAAAAAATTAATATTTACTTTTTAATATTCATAAATCCTCATAAAAGGATTTTTACAAAAAAAACGTATGCTACTAAATGAAAATAATAAAACTGGACCTAGTTATTGATTTCGTAGCTATAATACATACTTTCCAATAGAAGCAAGTCTTGTATATCTTTCAGATTTTATTTTTCGATCAGGTACTTCTTTAATTAGGTAATTTCATTGTAATAAAGAATGTCATCTTTTTTTAGGTGTTTATTATTCCACAATTTGTAGTGGTAATCTAGTTTTGCATTTGGTTTTTGCTAAAAATGCACTTAAAGATCTTCAAAGATGCTTACATATATACTTTATATTATGGAAACACTAAAATTAACAACCAAAGTGATAACAAATAAACTGAATGAAATTATAACACTAGCAGAAGAACAACAAGGTTTTAGATCCGGAAGATCATGCACCGACGCTATATTTATAATGAGGCAAGTGCAAGAGAAATCATTAGAATACAACAGAACGGCATATCTATATTTTGTGGACATTAAGAAGGCATTTGACCGGGACAAATTAAAGGACGTTATCCACTTATTGTACGCAAGAAAGATACCTCTAGGAATAATCAAAATCATCGAAAATATCTACCAAAACAACACAATAAAAGTAACAGTGGAAGAAGAACTAACCGACTATATTGAAGCTGGCAATGGGATAATACAGGGAGATTCACTGAATCCTTTATTGTTAAACCTGATTATGGATGAAATACTAAAAAAAGTAAGAACTAAAAAAGGATACCAAATGGGAGTAAAACAACTTAAAATGATCTGATATGCAGACGACGGAATACTACTCTCTCAAAGTGAAGACGATATACAACGTATGTTGCACCAATTTAATCAAATTTATTAAGATGTAAATTGGAGCGTCTCTCTTGGCAAGAGAGATGGTACAGGAACTCGTTGTGGCTACAGAAAGTGTAGGTTTAAATATAAATATCTCAAACACAAAAATCATGACCAATTTGGTACCCAACCAGAACATCAGTATTGGTGGAAAAGAAATAGAACTCGTAGATAGATATAAATACCTGGGACATGAAATTATGATTGGCAGGGATAACCAGACTCATGAACTGAAGAGAAGAATCGGCCTTGGGTGGGCAGCATTTGGAAAACTGAGAGAAACTTTTAAAAGTGAGCTGCCAGAGAGGACAAAAAGGATATTAGAAACAACAGGGATGAAAACACTTAAGAAAAACTGATGGCAACTGACACTATGCGACAGAGATAGAAGTACATATATACGACGTAGATACAAGGTGGAGAACATTGAGAACTGGTAAGAAATAGAAGAGTAAAATGGAACGATCATATAAGCCAAATGACAACAAATAGAGTAGTAAAGACGGCAATAGACGGTTCCCCAATAGGAAGACGATCAGTAGGAAGACCACGAAAACGATGGAACGACAACTTATTGGGGGCACATTGAAAAATAAACAGAGGCATGTCTACATAAAAAGAAGAAGAGAAAGAAGATTATGGAAATCCGAATCGATAATCGGAAGTAGTCGTTACTTGAGCCGAACGGTCATGGAACAGAGCCTTGATGTGCTTTGCTATAATGGACAAAAGATGAAGGACGGATCATGACTGACTGATGATTATAAATCATGATTATAAACCATTCTCTACTCATAAGGACAAAACGTCCTTAAGTTATAATTAATTAACAAAATCATCAATACAAATAGTCTTAAAGAATATACAAGAGCCTTCCATAAATACAGAATACCTGATTAGGAAACAAAGATGAATGGGCCAAATACTCAGGCAGGAGCCAAAGTATCTTATTTAAGTTCCAGACCTACATCCTCAAACACAGAAAACTTTTTGAATGTGGCTTACTGGCCAATGCCACCGTTATACAGTTTGTCAATTTGAAAAGTTACCACCCTAGATAATTTGGTCCCTATAAAAAGTCTAAAATATGCGAAAACACGTCAAACTTATTTGTGAGTGGGACATTTTGTAGAAGGTTTTCAACTAAATTATATCAACCCTCTAGCGGGGACGGACACAACCCCCAAAATCTTTAATAGAAAGGGGGTTGAGTGATACTTCAATGTAAAGGTCGTTTAAATACCTTTTCAAAAATACCACATACATTATATTTCTTTTCAGTGCTTTTGGAAAAATTAAGTAAAACTGTAAAGATATTCAAGTTTAAAATGTTTTGCAATAAAACATAAAAATTAATTGAAAAGTAACTTCATAAAGTAAAAGTAAATGTTAAAGAATAAAAGTAACTTACTGAAGTAAATGTTCAAAATGTTCGACATTATTTTGTAAACAGTGATAAGGCCTGCTCTCAAACTCCTCTCTCCAAAATTTCGAAAAACTTAAATTTTCCAAATATCAAGGTTGTGTTTTATAGATAATTGAATTTAGATATTCCCATAGTCAGAAAAGTAGAAGTGCTAGCTCGGGTCATTCAATTACTCCTCTTCGACCAATCGATCTGCCAGAGAATCTATCATTTAGCCACTGTCTAACTAGAAAAAAGTAATGTGGTGGAACTCCATCTTCTTGAAAGAGAATCAGATCTTCTTGCAAAATTATGTTATCAGCCGTATCAATTTGATTTTCCAAAGTAGTTGTTATTAACGGGTCTATTATTTGTTTAACCAAATTTAAGTAGAGCTCACCAGTTAGATTTACCTTAATAAATAAAGGTCCAATAAGAATATCCCCAAAAATACCAGTCCAAACTTTCAATTTCTCGGGATACTGTGTATGATCTTCCTTAAAAAGTTCATCAAAGGATTTTCATCACTTTAGTATCGACAATTTGCGCGTTAACATGTCCATTAAGAAAAACGTACACTCATCAGTAAAGCAAATATTGTGTAAAATATTTTGGTTTGCAATTGTTAAATCCGTCATTGTTTCGCAAAATCCAATCCTATTGTGGATTTTTTTTTTTTTGTTAGCAATCCCAGGTCGCATGTTCTGCGATACTTAATATCTTAACGGTTTTACTTGATTTTTTCAAAAGTACTGAAAAGAAAGATAATTTGTGTGGCATTTTTGAAAAGGTAGTTGAACCGCCTTTATATAAATAAAATTTATATTTATTTATAAATATTTATTAAGAAAATCCTGTAGTTGGCTGTATATAAATCACAAAAGTTTTATTTAAAAATCCTTTATGAAAGGTATATAATTAAAAAGACCCTTGCATGCTACATCACAGAACGTTTTCGGACTAACAAATCTATCATCAGTGCATTTACCAGGTGTACATGAGTCACGAGTCAACCCACTAAATATGTGGGTATAAACCCTTAAAATAGTACAAAATTTGTTATATCTTTGTTAATAAGTTGGTGAAAAATCTTTAACAGATACCCTGCATGGCAACGTGGGACTCCCAATTTGGAGGTTCCTGACCCCGAGACGATGAGCTCTAGATGGCAACTAGCTACAGTTGTCATCTAGAGCCCATACGAAATTAAAATATGAAGGAGAACACTAGCAAAAATGTACATCAAAAGCAAAAATACTCGTTTTGCTGGCATTTTAATTTTGGAGTGGAAAGATCGAATTATAGCTTTAGTTCTTCTTTCTGAATTCAAACTTAAGTAGTACAACTTCGTAAAAATCCCAAAAATACTTTAAAATATATCAAAATATGCATTATAACTGTGGGAAAATAACAAATGGAATTAGAAAGTTTAAATTAATTAGATGAGAAAGAAGATCAAAATTTGAATGATTTTAGCGATTTCCGAGACCAGCAAATAGACAGCTGTATTATTACACAGAATGAACGGGGTATTAGCATCAATAATAAAACTTCAAAAATATAGTTGGAGTTGCTAAGATATTTGAAGGACAACAGAACCAATTTGTCCATTTTATATGAATACCCAACCTTAAAAGTGTGTAGAGGAAGAACAAACGATACTAGAATCGAAAACACCAGAAATTACCAAAAATGAAGAACTTAATATAAATGTACAGGAAGTTCGGAAAATACTTGAAAACCTGAAGAACAGAAAAGCAGCAGGTAAAGACGAGATACCAAACGAATTACTGAAATATTGTGGAGCAGCAATGAGAGAACAATTAATAAAATTATAAAACACAATAAAATAGCAGAAGAATGAAGACTAGTTTTAAACTTACTAGCTAAACTACTGAGAAATCACTAGAGTGTAATAGACCAGAATTTCTGTGTCTAATTGACCTTAGGAAAGCACTTAGGAAAGAGTAAGAGTCAAAGATGTAATATCCATCTTCTGTATAATAGAAAAGTTAGCCTAAATATTATAAAAACTATCGAAAACATCCACCAAAAAAAAACATTGAAGTCAGAATAGATGGACAACTTACAGAACCTATAGAAATAGACAGCGGAATAAGATAAGGAGATTCATTGAGCCCCATGCTCTTCATTTTGATGATGGATGAAATCATCAAAAGCGTTAACATAGGAAGAGGATACAGAATGGGAAACAAAGAAATACAAATACTCTGTTACGCAGACGACGCAATATTGATAGCCCAAGAAGAAGATAGTCTGCAAAGACTGGTCCACAGATTTAACATAAGAGCAAAAGAATTTAATATGACAATCTCATCTCAGAAAACTAAAACAATAGTAGTCAGCAAAGAACCAACCAGATGTAAAATAGAAATTAATGGCATCAGTATTGAGCAAGTAATGGAAATAAAATACCTGGGAATTACACTGTCTAGCTATGGAGACCTGGACAAAGAAGTAAGAGATCAAGTACAAAAAGCAAATAGAGTGGCAGGATGCCTTAATAACACTATATAACGAAACGGACCCATTAACACTGAGATGAAGTCAAGAATTTATAAAGCTAGTGTAAGACCAATAATGACATATGCCTTAGTAACAAGACCCGACACAGCCATAACGCAAAGGCTACTGGAAATGGCAGAGATGAGAGTACTGAGAAGAATTACAGTAAATACGCTGAGAGTTCGAAAGAGAAGTGGAAACATTAAAAGAAAATGTAAAGTACAGTGTATAAATGAATGGACACGAAATTAAAAAAAAAAGTGAAAATAGTCGTACTTATTTAAAAAGTATCCGGATACATTTTGAGTATCCACATCCGGTATTTGTACACTTTTTTCAGTATCTGTCCCAACTCGGATATCCTATCAATTATACTGTGATTTTAATTATAATTTTCGTTAGTAATTAGTAGCAAGGATCTCATATAATAACAATTTTCTTTCCACAGAAATATCTAAATAATAGTAAGTATGTTCTTTTTAATAAATAAATGATTTATTTACTTTACTCTAATTAAGTTATCATAAAACAAAATCTGAAAAAAATAAATAAAATATTTGATATACTGTTCACGAGTTTATTTTTTCAGATCATTTAAGATATGCGTGATTTAAGTACTATTTATGTCTAAACCGAAAGAATGTAATCAATTTATTAAAATACAGAGTAGATGGAGCCACCGTATCTAAAAGTTTAAAAAGGTGATAAAAATATAAATAAAATTTTGATTTCTATTGTTCAAAACTAAGATAAAAATCAACAAAATTCACAACTCACATGAAAAAAACACTGTTTGAATTCACCATTACGCCTGGATTTATAATCAACATAAACACGTACACACAAAGAATTATAAATAATTCCCATTTTCTCTTCTACAAGTTTTACCGACAAATTTTCTCTTCAAAAATATCTTCATTTAACTTAACCATATCGCGCTCTCCCTAACGAAAGAGTAAAACTTCTTCTGGATATTGATTTGTGAATCACTACTAGTTTTATCCAGATCGGACTAACGTCATAGGATGTTGGCAACTACCCCCAAATTAGAATTTATGGTAAATTCCACTCTATAATCCCTAATAGGGGAAAGAATGCTAAATCGGGTGGCCTGCCAGAAGTATAATTAGATTGTCTGTATACAACGGGAATACCAACATTGTAATTATTATTGTTTCTTAAAGAAACGATGTGTTTTTAGATGAGAGATCGTTATTTATTTATAAAAAAAACAGTTAAATTTTTTACTCATAATTTCATTTGAGATGTTACGAAATTGTTTTCTTGTGGCATGTTTAAATTAAATATTGTATTTATACGGATTAAACAACAATTGATTGTAATATGGCGCTTTGTTTCAGCCAATTTGACAGGTAACTAGGTTGTCCTGGATCTTGTATGCAAATAACCATGTTTTGAACTGCAATTGCGATTTGAGGATGATGTACCATCGGATAGATCTCAAATTCTAAATTTTTTTGTGCTTATGTAGTTAACTGTATGGAACTGATGAGGTGTGTCTGACCTTCTATTAGTGCATTAATTTTGGTATATTCTTGTTGCTGACTTCTTCTTTTAGTATTGGTAACCAGAGTACATTGTTTTGATGGGTTTGCTACACATTTTTCTTATTAAATAAGATGAGAACTGCCTGTTTGATTGTTTTGTTTTTGTAGTCTGTTTCTTTCATAACTATTGATGCATCTTTGCTTTTGATGTATGCTCTCTGTTTTTTATTTATGTTTCATATTCGTTTATTCTGACACTTAGTAGTATTTCAGTTTTTCTCACGTAATATAACGAAAGTAAAACTAGGGAGGGATGATACATTGACAACAAAAACCAAACTGAACGTATTAGTTATAATGGAGATACTAACACTTTTCAGAGACAATATTTACTTTCAAGACATTTTATTTTTCCTTTGAGAATCAACTACTCTCGATATATGCATCAAATAAGATGTTTTGTCGCCACGGTGGCCAATCAGAGCAAATATTGTCATTGTCACTCTGGCCAGCCATTAACAAACGATTTTATTCACTGCATTGTTATTGGGCTTTCGACGGAAGATCGCTGCCAAGTTGCAAACAAAAAGTGTATAAAAAGACATCGCATCTTCCGATCGGGATCAAATCGGTCTACATCTTGACCTCAGCTAGACCTTGTTGGCCGAGTGCCTTGCGACTATTTCGACGTTTATTATTATTACCCAAGAGTGAACCGATTGTAAGAAAACTTCGCTTGAAGAAGAGTCCGAAACCTTTGTAGTTAATAAGTACGAAGCTGTGTCGGCTACGACTTATTCTACGAAAATGTATAGGAACTGGTGTTGTGAATTGTTGGTCCATCTTTCGTTGAGGTAAAGAAAAGTCCGATAAATCGATCCTCGAGATAGGGAAAGAGAGTGCTTAGACAGTCTTATAGCTATTTCGGATCGTGCCGAACTGGCACAGAGACACCGAATACCTCGGAGAATACTCCGACCGTACGACAATTTCCCACATTTAATATTTAGTAAGTAATTATTCTGGTTGACTCTTCTCGATACTTTGGTGTTTGTTTTGTGTGCTGTCAGAACACTTGATGCTCGCTATTACATTAAATAATATTTTTAAAATTCAATAAATTATTTTATTATTCATTTATTATTTATATTTTAAACATAGATCTGAATATAAATCGACTAATATAAGGGATAGAATACAACCCAGTCTAACTTCTCTTTGTATAGATATTTCGTCGGTTTTTACCTGTTTTAATTTTTACGTTAGTGGTTTAATTCCAGTACAAATGTTTAATGATGCGAAAAGGTTTTCCATCAATTACTATAATTTTTATTCATTATATAAATCTCCATTAATTTGGCAAGTTGGATTACATCGAATACTTTTTAAAAATTCACAAAGCATGAGCTATAGTACACTGGCCGCTAGGATCTAGCATATTCGACCAAGCAGTCTTGTAACACTAATATAGCGACGTATTGGATCATAAAATTCAACATTTGTAGTTATTATAAACAAGCATCGCAAAACCATCTTTTTTCAGTCTGATATATTTTTAATCTGATTATTAATGTTGTTGTTAATGATGTTAAATTGTAAGCAAAATTTTTGCGACTGTTAAAAGTTTGTTTGACTGTTTCTGTTTTTTTTAAGTGTTTTTCAAAAGAACGTTAATAATTCACGTAAAAATATCTTTACTCTGATGACGACACTTCTGGAATAGGACTTTCAACGCAAACAGTCTAAAGGTGTCTATCTTCTAGTGATGTTAGCGACCACATTGGCTCTAAATAAATCAGTTAATGTTGATGTTAAACCAGTCCATTTTCTAAGATTGACCAGCCAGGATATACGTCTGCGTCCAGGGCCTCTCTTAACCTCAATCTTGCTTGTAGAATAAACTATTGAAGTCGGTATTTATTAATACGCATAGTGTGACCGAAGTAGGCCAATTTTCTGTACGGTATTAATAATTTCTTTGTCTTTCTTAGCCTCCGGAAAAGAGTTCTGTTAGTTGTGTGGTGTAGATATGGTGTATATATCAGACCCTTAATATACGTCGGTAGCCTCTACCCATTTCAAATGTCTCCTGTGCCTCTAGCCGTTTTATAGCATCTTCTATGTATTCTTCAAAATAAGTTGCAAAGAAACTTCCTAAGATTGTTTAAAGTCCTTCTGGTTCTTTCATTGTGAGTTTATTTCACAACTATGATTTCAGATATCCTTAGTATAGCAGCCCAGATAGCATATTTTCTCCACTCTTAGTAAAGGTGTATCGTTTATGGTAATTTAGACGTTAATGTTGGTGTTCTTAGTAATGATTATTATTTTTTTCTTCTTACAATTTAGTCTTAGGCCGTATTTGTAACATATTTCTACAACATTATCTGCCAGAAAACGATATCGTCTGCATATTTAATATATAATGCAGATAATGCAATCGAGACACCATCGTCGATAAAACTAAGCCGAACATTTGTTTACTGTGTTAAAAATTTAAAGTTATCTCAGAACAAGCTGTGCGTCTCATGTAGATGTATTTCTTGAAAAGCGTGTTTATATATCTCGTATAATATTTTTGTTTCATATTTTTAATTTTAGTAGTAAGTAAATAACTTTATCATTATGGAAACTACAGTTTGTTGGTTTTGTTTTTTGACCCATTTTGAAGAAAGACATAGTGGGACTTGTGTCAGTCATCTGAGATTACCTACTGTTTATTTTAAAATAACCTTGATGCACTTTGTTAATTTTTAATATTTCGATAATATTGCTTCCATAAGTTATATTTTAACAACTCGTTAGGTGCGTGGTCTAGTCTTAATGATATTATATATTTTAATTTGTATTATATATATATATATATATATATATATATATATATATATATATATATATATATTCGGTTTCAAACATGTGGCGACGTTGTCCGATATAGAGACTCCATTAGTTTTTCCAAGTTCCTTACACTCATGCTTTTCGTATCCAATTGAGTGCTTGTTGTTTCCTTTCGATGTCAGTATTTAATCCTTGCATCCTGAAATTCCATTTGTTCTGTGATATTTTTTTTCTCAATATTCTAACTGATCTTTTAAATGCATTCATGTTGGTCGCTTGTATGATTCTTTTATGTTTTTTATGTTTTTGAGCCGTATAATAGACTATTTTTAATTAGAGTGTTATATGTCAAAGGTCAGTAGATCTTTTTAGGGCAGCCAATAAGGTACGGATAGCTGTGATGATAGCCAACCTCCGATAGGAGAAGGAACTACAAGAAGAAGAAATGTCAAAGGAGGCTGGCACAAAAGATACAGCTAAAACAAATAGACGACATCGAAGATATAAACGCGAGCTGGGCGAAAATTAAAAACAACATGTAAGAAGCAGAAATGATACCAATGTTCAAGAAAGGAGATAAAGAAGACTCCAACAATTATAGTTATATAAATCTACTGAACACCGCACTTAAGCTTACCACAAAAGTCCTAACCAACAAAATCAATAAATTAGCAACTTTATCAGATGAAAAACAAGGATTTAGATCCGAAAGATCCTGCGTAGACGCCGTGTTTGTAATAAGACAGAAAAAGCCATCGAGTACAATAAACCAGCATATCTATGTTTTACTGACAAAGGCTTTTGATCGCATCCAAGTCGAAGACGTCTTACACCTACTGTAAAAAAAAAGCATACCAACAATACAAACCATCGTAAACATTGAAAACTAACACAATGGTATACCAGTACAAAGCGGAGTCAGACAGAGTGACTAGTTAAGCTAACTTCTCTTTAATATAATAATGGACGAAATAATCAAAGCAGTACGTAAAGGTCATGGTTACAGAATGGGAACAAAGAAATCCAAATATTATGTTATGCAGACGACGCCGCATTAATCACCGAGACAGAAGACAAGCTTCAAAGATTAACACACATCTTTAATACAACAGCCCAGAAATACAATATGATAATATCAGCAGAAAAAATCAAATATATGACAACATCTAAATATCCACTACGGTATAAAATTGAAATTGATGGGAAAATAATGAAGCAGGAAGTAAAGTTTAGATATCTGGGAATAGATATAACTAGTTACGGAGATTTTGAAGAAAAAGTACTACAACAAAGCTTAAAAGCAAGTAAATCGGCGGGATCTCTTAATGACACAATCTGAAAGAACAAACACCTAACACAAGACACAAAAACAAGAATTTATAAAGTAGCAATTCGACCTATATTAACATACTGTCATCGAATGCCATAGTCTGTGGACTAGCATTTCGATGCGCATCGCCCCGCCTCAAATTTTCCCATTGGCTCTTGACCTGGAAATCCCTATTTATCGCTCGAACGGCACATATAAATATTGGCGATTTTCAGGTCAGCCTGGTCAACCTCTGACGATCGAAAGATCAACTCCACCTTTCGACCTAACCACTGATTTAAAAAATACCATTAAACTCAGCACCCTTGTCCTTCTCAATATCCTTCCCGAAAGGAGAGATCTCATTACTTCAATCACAAGCTCTGTGATTGAAAAGATATTCGGCCACACAATCGTATTGTCTGGCCACAATAACAACGTAGATATCTCTTTTCATCCTAACTTCTAAATCCGCTGTTAATGGATTTCACAATCGGTGCAGTTAATTGCCAAGGGATCTCTAAAAAGAGACCCCTAATCAAACATATCCTGCAAAATCACAACATCCAAATCCTCGCCCTATCTGACACACTTTGTCAAAACACTCCGACCTTTGCAGGATATACTACAATCTATCGAAGCCGCTGTCAGGTTTCCCGTGGGAATGGTATCCTTATCAAACACGGACTACCACACTCCCCCCACGTATTTCCACAAAACGTCCCTCCACCCAACGTGGACTTCCTGGCAATCGATCTGCATCTCCCTAATAACCAAACCCTTACGATAATCTCTTACTACAGACACCCAGCAAACCCGCTTTCTTTAGAACTTTTAGAGTATTTCTCTACTCTAAATAAAGCAATTCTCATGGGCGACCTGAACTGTAGACGCACTCAATTCGGTGATCACTCTACAAATCCGGAAGGCATCAGACTAACTGATATACTTCTAGACCTTCCAATCATAAGAATCACAAACACAAACTACACGTTTTTGAACGCAAATGGGGCATCTATAGTGGACCACATCATTGTTACAGGTAGCGTGATGCATAGGTTCGACGATAGATGTCACATAGGCGATACAATAACGTCCGACCATCTCCCGATATTAGTTAATTCTGATATCATGTCTCCTCAAATCCCACCTCCTCCCAGACAAATAAGAGATTATCGTCACGCAAACTGGCCACGATTCCAAAACTTCATAAATAACAACATTCCTGAGTTAGGCGAATTAAATTCAACCGAAATTATCGATCAGAGTGTTATCCAAATTGAAAACCTCATAATCGAGGCAATCAATCACTCAATTCCAATGAAAACCATTCTACCATTCTCACCGGCACTTCCACAATACATCATTGCCAAAATACATCAAAAAAGACGGCTTTTACGTCAATACAAAATCAACAGAGACCCCCTCGTCAAAACAGAATATAATCGCATCTCTGCTCGAATTAAGAGAGAAATATCTATCCTACAGGCTCGCCAGTGGGAAGATGCTACCTCGAAATTGGATTACAGAGATGGGAGTAAATTCTGGAATAAATTTAAAGTCCTAACAAAACAAAAACTATCACAACCCTCTCATCTGTTGATTAATAACCAAATTATTAGTTCTCCCGAACTAAAAGCTGAGGCATTCAAAAACTCACTCAACGAAAATTTTCGCACCCCAGACAAACCAAACTTTGATCGCTTATTTAAACTTGAAACTGAATTTGCAGTAAGAAATACTCTCTTGCATCAAACTCCAAACCACGTCCCAATTATGGACCCTATTACTGACAGAGAAACGGAGAGTTATTGCCAAATAGGCAAAAATAACTCTCCCGGACCTGACAATATCAGTAGAAGGTGTCTAAAGCAACTTCCAGAGAGTATAATCCCACTTCTCACAAAAATCATTAATGCATGTCTCAAATACTACTATTTTCCTACTCCTTGGAAAATAGCAGACACAATCATGATACCTAAAAAAGGTAAACCCCTTACTAACGTGGAATCATATCGACCTATCTCCTTAATAAATTCATTAGGGAAAGTTCTTGAGCTAATCCTAAAAGAGAGGCTCAGCGACTTTCTCGACAGTCACAATATCATCCAAAAATTTCAATACGGATTCCAACCTAATAGATCCACAAAAAATGCATTAGTAGATTTCACCTCTAAAGTCACTCAGACGTTAAACAGTAACGGTATCGCCATAGCCACTTTTCTTGATGTACAGAAAGCCTTCGATCAAGTCTGGCACGACGGACTAATTCGGAGGCTTATGGACATCGGGCTACCCCTACAATTCACTAAAATCATACACTCTTACTTATCGAATAGAACAGTGAAAGTGAGAATAAGCGATAAAGTTTCCACCCCATTCACTCCCCTAGCGGGAGTACCTCAAGGCTCAGTACTCGCACCCCTGTTGTACATCACATACAACAGT
Organism: Diabrotica undecimpunctata; assembly: GCF_040954645.1. Taxonomy (NCBI): domain Eukaryota; kingdom Metazoa; phylum Arthropoda; class Insecta; order Coleoptera; family Chrysomelidae; genus Diabrotica; species Diabrotica undecimpunctata. The sequence continues at coordinate 28,458,811 of NC_092806.1, read as the reverse complement.
TCTATCCCTATCCCAAACCTACCGCACACGCAAATGTACCTCTATGCAGACGATACAGCCCTCCTTACAACAGCGAGCAGATTTGCCCCTGAGACAACTTTTAGAAAAGCACAAACTCTTTTAAACGGTGTCGAAGAATGGTGTAATAAGTGGAGAGTCACACTAAACGCGGCGAAAACACAAACTATCGTGTTTCGCTGCCCACATTCATCATCTGGTATCATGCGCAATCGCGCCGACCAAACGCCCCTGTTTTTGATGGGAGAAAGACTCGTTTTTAGCCCGACAGCTACCTATTTGGGTGTTTTATTTACTAAAACACTCAACTGGGAACCTGATCTAAAGGCAACTTTAGATAGGGTCAGAAACCGAGCCCGTCTCCTAGTTCCATTATCAGCGACGTTTGGCAAAACCAACAATAAAACTCTCACACACACTTACAAAACATTCATTCGACCCGTTATTGAGTATAAGTCTAGCTTATATTGCCTTCTTAAAAGTTATCAAAGGAACAAACTGTCTGCTGCGGAGCGTAGAATCTTGCGTAGAACGTGCAGAAAACGTTGGCACTTCCCCTCCCGTGAAATCCACCGCACAGCAAATACCACTCCCGTTATCGAGAGAATAAAATCTCTCAACAGGAACTTCACCCTCAAAACTATTAACGGCCCCCTTTCTATCACACAAAATACCCTAAAAAGTTCCTGTTCCTTCCTAGGTCACATATCCACCCGAATACCTAAAATCAAATATCCTCACCCACCATCAATTCTATTGCAGTCATGCATAGACGACGAACTTCCTGATGAATATGTTGACATCCTCGAGGCCACTCCACTAGCCTACAGAACCCCATAAATATCACATCCTATTCCCTACCCCGGACAGGGGGAGATTGGTTTTTTGCGGTTTCCCAATCTCACTACTCAACGATACCTGTCCGTCCCTGAGAAAATAGCCGCAACTATTTTCTCAACTGAATCGACAATCGCTGGAACCGTCTATCGAACTCCGACGAGGCCTGGCCGTTAGCGTAAGCGACCGACAACAAAATTTTAGTGCAATACACTAGTTCTGAAGTCGGTTGCAAACGCATAAACGGCTGCAGGAACAATGGTCACTAGAGAACACGGTTCTAGTTTCTGTCGATTCAGACTCGCACACATACACACTAAATCACATTCACACACACACACACACACAAATCAAACAGTGAAAGGGGCACTCTTTCTGCTACCGAAATATCCTCATCACCGGGACCTCCGACCATCTGCAGCCTCCGTTACTTTATACGGAGTCTGTGGGCGGCCGGAGAAAATCTAAGTGATTCGACGGAATCTGTAACATCGAAATGGCAGCGGCCGTCACTGTTTGATTTACATACACATTCACACTGAGCGAAATGCGACAAGTCAACTCTCGAAAGCCGAGGCGCCTCCACTCACGAGCACACTCGTCTACAAAATTTCAGTGCAATACACTGGTTTTGGGGCCGAGTTAAGCTCGAGACTGCACAGGACCAATGGTCACTAGAGACAGGGCTTGTCGTATCTAGCTCAAAAACCAACACATTTACTGGAAAGAACATCGATTCCAGTCAAACCCTCTCGCCCCTGGCTCGCTGGCTGCTGAAAAGTGACGAAGAAAGAAGAACGAAAAATCGCCGGTGATTTTTCGGGTTGTTTTAGCTGTGTGTACGCCATTATTTAAACAACAACATTCAAACTCTAGCCTGAAGAGGGTCAACCGACCCTAAACGGGCACTTCCAACATTCTCTCCCTCATTAATAAAGAGTCCTTACCCTATCCTCCTGAGAATGAACATGGTATGATGATGAGGTCAGCCTGGTCAGTTCCTCGCGGGCTCTCCGAGAGCTTAGTGCTCTAGGGGCTCTGCTCCTGTTCTATTTTCCATACTATGTGGCTGAGAGTTATTTTCAACTTTAACTTGGTGTTTTTATTTCGACAATCCTTTGTCATGTAAGAAAATATCTTGTCTTTCTCAAGACAAGCCATCGGAAGACCACAACCTATTGTACCATTTTCGACGAGGAATTTGTTGTGTAAGAAATATCTTGCCTTTTTCAAGGCAAGACACCGAAGATATAAATATTTTTCGAGTCCATAACCCGAAAATAGACTTAAGTAGAGGAGCTCACGACGTTTACTCCGAAGCCCTCTACAGAGCACTCGGGGATATCAGAAGGTGGTTAGACCCTTATTTGTTCCCCCGAGGTGACAATACACGGCGGAAACAAGATCTGACACTCTGAAACGAGACGACTGCTAGAAACAACAGAGATGAAAATACTCCGACGAATATCAAGGAAAAGACTGTTTGGGAGAAAAGCGAAAACATAAGAAGAGCATGCAATATAGACGACATAAATTGATGGGCGACAAAAGAACAACAGGAGTGAAATGAACACATTAGTAGAATGACAGAGGATAGGATAGTACGAATAGCACAAAATAAGTCACCAAATGGACGAAGAAGTATTGGACGACCAAGAAAAAAATGGTGCGATATTTTAAACAATTTAGGAGGCTAATATTGAATAAGAAACAGGCTTTAAAGCCTACATACAAGAAGAAAGAAGAAAAAGAAGTGTTATATGTTATATATTGTATATTCTTGGCGCCGTTAAATTTTTGCTCCAGATGATTCCGTTTAGACAGTTGATTGCTTCACGTTCCTGAATTACGCACGTTCTTTATCTGAATCTGTTTTGTGATTATTGAAGATTATTGTAAGACCTTGAATTTATGATAAAGTAAATGAATAGTTAACATTATCTTACTTATCAAATTGATTTTAAATTATATAATGTTTAAGATATCCAAATTAGTGCATACCAGATGTTGATTTAAATACAATCAATGATAACTGCGTCACATATGGAATATAACTAGAGTTGTTTCAAACAGGATCGATAGCAGTAATGTAATTATAATTAGCTGAACATTAGGAACCAAAAATCTTTTTTGCAGCTTATAATATTGTAGAACTTGTCAAATATTATCGAAGGAATAATCAAAAGATTAAAAAGAATGTTTTCATATAAAATAAATAAAAAAAGGCAAGTCACAAAGTTGTTATATTGTCAGTCTAAAGTCCAGCACTTAATAAAAAAAAATTGTTAATATGACATTACATCAATAACTCACATTAAAATTTGCAAAGATTTAAAAACAGAAGCATACAGATTCGGCAGGAGATTATGGCAAACCCACTGGAGCTCCTGAAATACATCCTTACGTGCAATCCAGCCCTCAATGTATAAGCCATTACACACTGGCCCACGGGACTATCTAGACAAGACCTTACAATTATTCGAAGAATCCGTATAGGCCACACCAAACTAACACACAGCTTCCTGATGTCATCAGATGTCAGGCCTATCTGTCAAACATCCCTTTGCCAACTAAGAGTGAAACACATTCTTACCGAATGTTATCAATACAGTGAAGTAAGACGACAGCTAAACAAACCCACAGTTAATCAAATAATCCGCCTTCAATAATATGTTTCACATCTACAAGGAATATACACATATATACATAGATGCATCTAAATCAAATGAAGGTACTGGTGCTGCAGTCATAACCCCAACATCGACAAATAAATACAAACTCCCTTCAGAGTACTTCATTTACTCTGCTGATTTATACGCTCTATACCAGACCACCCTTACTGTCAACGCATCCAGTAATACCAATTATAATATACTCTCAGACTCTCTAAGTTCGGTACAGTCAATCCAATATGTCTATCCAACTAATCTTTTGGTCATCAAGATAAAACAAGAAGTTCATACCGCTCAACTGAATGGAAAAAATATTATATTCTTCTGAATACCATCCCATATTGAAATTCAAGGAAATGAAGTGACAGACAACGCTGCAAAAGAAGCTGCAACTAGTGATAATGCAGTCTGTACTGAAACATTTATGAGTGTGGACGTGAAAGCTGCGGTCAAACGTAAAGTTCGATAAATGTGCGGGAAGAAAAGTGAAAAGTGTCAACGGCCAAGCTACGCGATAGTAAAAAATCGATAAAACCCTGGCCCACATTACCAACAAGTCGGAGAGACCAGGTAATAATAACGCGACTCCGGCTGGGTCATACGCGATCAACTAATAGCCATGTGTTTTCCAACAAACAAGAACCAAGATGTGACAACTGTGAAGAACAATTAACAATCAAACATATATTAGAGAAATGTCCAGCATTAACGTCAAAGCGCATGTTGTACAATATACCCAACAAACTAAGTGATATTTTAGGTCCACAGTGCAGTATGTTAAACCTAAAAAGTTTCTTAACTTCAATTAACATTCTAAACGCTATCTAAACATATATAAATGTAATACAAATTATTGTTTGCTACTATTGTTTCGCTAATAGCCAATTTGGCTGATGCGATTTTGTTAATAAAAAAAGACGACAGCTAAATCTCAAACCGCAGCTAGCTGACATTCTCAGTGATCCCAACCAGATAGACAGAGCTCTTCAGTTTTTTAGAAAAATATTATTGTATCACAAACTCTAAAATATTTTTATATGACAACTTAATTCATTATTATTAATATAATTAATGTTATTATACCTCTTGTAATGTTGTTTGTAATCGCCCCGTGCGAGTGGCCATAGTTGTCGAGTACGTAAATGTAAAAAAAATTCATCTGTTATGCCAGTATGTAAAATAAAAAAAAACACATTAAAAATACAAGGAGACATTCGAAAAGATAAGATAATAATACCAAGATTTAAAACATAAAATCAATCTCATTCTTGAATTACTGAACTGCTAAATAAATAAGTTCTACTGTAAATATTAATTATCATAGAGAAATTAACAAGAAGTTCGACATTATGCTGAATTTGTCAATATTATCAGAACGTCCAAATAAAATAGTACCCAAATGCGCTTAAATTTACAAATGAACAGGATAAATAAAGAATGTTTAGCAAATATGTATATTATCATAATTTAAGTTACATCCAGAAAACTAAAAAAAAGTTTTACGCTAAAAATATGCGATGTATCATATCAAGTAAGGAAGAATTATTGTATTATTACATCGTAATTGGACAATAAAAAAAAACTTTAAATGGATTCATTCCATTTCATTATTCCTATTTAAAAGTGTAACTACAATTTGCTAAATGTGCAAACATGTCTCATAAAAATATCAGTATAAAGACGTTCTGATGAATAGTTCTACAGTGGCATCAAAATAATTTTAAATATTCCATATTTGAAACAATTAATCGAAAAAAAATGCCATGATCAATATATTTAGCCTACCTGGTGATTTTCGTCATCTTGTAAATCGTCCCCACTAACTTTTCGATAAAAAACTATGCGATGCTTTAGGTTAAATGACATTAAATTAACTTCAATGCGTTCCAATTTTTTTCGTACTGACCGGTTTATTTGGGAATTAGCCCATTTTATTTACTTTCCTGACCTTTTAAAATTTCCGTTGTTAGCGTACGAGCGATTTAATTAAAAAATGTTGTTATGATCTATGTTTGTTTATTGTTGATTTGTCGCAAATAGGTTCCGTAATTTAATAAGCTATCGGTGCATGTGATAGGAAAATAAACAAGATATTTTGCGGTGTTGGATTGATAATAGTGTTAGGTGTTTTTTAGGATAGAGTTCCAACCTTTCCTTTCTACGGTCATTACTCTGTCTGGATATCCCATTATTGTCACTATTTTAATTACCGCTTCAATTAGTGAAACACATAACCATCGTTTTATTATAGTCCCAGCTGTTGAGACAAAAATCAATGAGTTTGAGCATTAATTAATGCATTTTTGAAACCAGCACAGCGTTATGAAAGGCAATGGCTGGAGTAACCTTTAAGTGTTTGCAACTCCAATCTGTTGGTTATAATTTTTTGTAGCACTGGTAATGCGAAAACCCAGTGTTCTTTGATTATTTTTAATTTTATTGTATCAAGTCAATATCTTAGGGTAAAATTAGCATACTATTGAATGGTAATACATAAAAAAGCTTTAATATGAGCTGTGCTACATTAAATTTTACCCAATAATTTATACAAAATTAACGATTGAACTTTCAAAAATGTAAATTTTTCGCCATTTTTAATTTTAGAAATAACTTTTGTAAAATTTTTTTTTTCTATGAAAAAGCATTATACTGTATCTATTTAATTACAAATCGAATAAGCCGTACTAAGGTCCAATCGGTCACTTCCTTTTCGAGATACGTTTGACTGTTTATAAAAATTTATAAATTTTACTGCGCCAGAACTTTTTTTTTTTAATAAGATAGAGATCTAATTTTAAACGAATTATCTTGTAGGTCAATTATATTTTTATGTAGGAATAAAAATAAATGCTCAAGATGTTTTTTAACCTCTTATTTATTGTTTTGAAATAGGGGCGAGTTTTGCGAAATAAACTAATTAGGCTACAGCGCTCGAAGATTGTATAGTAGTTTTGATTATTAATTTTTATTTTATACTTAAATATCTACTTCCGTTATTTGCTCAAACAGTTTCCGCAGTATTCATAGTACCTTTTTTGTAATATATCTTATCTATACCTTTATCATGGCATCAATTATTATAATTTATGTACTGATATAAACACTCTACATATCTTAATAGTAATTATAATCTGTTTTTTATCTGTTTTTTTATGTTTAATCTAATATTTGTTAAAATTACGTTATATGACAATAGTGTAGATGATTGGTATCTCTCGGTAATCGGCAATTTTAAAGCGATAAGGATTAGTATGTAGGAATATTATTGATTTAATAAAAATATAAAATAACAAAAAATTGTATTACAGAAAATATTTCCCTAGGAAACTATATACCTAACATCGTCTTGAATCTCAGCGATGCAGTATACTTAAACGTCATTGATGAGAAGTCTTTTAACTTTATGTTTCTTCGAATAGAGGTCACTACAATCGTACACTGGTACATTTTCACAAATTACTTTGAAAATCATACGATCGGAATGCCCACTCGATGCGCAGCAAAATTACCGGAAATAGTTTCAGCTATTTCTCCTTGAATACTTTTTCTCTCTGCTCTGTGCACAGACGGGCAAAAATTTCAAAGAAAACCATTCCTGGTCTTGACGAATTGTATATTGGGTAATAAACGGAATCAATACTGAACTATAAAAAGGTACAACGTATAAATTACTGGCAAGCACAATCCAAAACAAGGAAAGATAGACTTGAAAATAACTTAGAAAGAAATAGACACATCAAAAAGAGCCGTAAACAATAGAATGCAATGGGAGCGTCAATGTTGGAGGCAGAAATTATAGAAAGTCAAAACTTAATTCAGTCTGTAGCGAAATTCAAAAAAGAAAAAAAAGTAATATAGGTTCATTATCATTTTATGTAATATAAACATATTGATATTTTTTACAATACTAACAGCAACTTATCAAACTTTGATTATTCGTTCATTATTGGCAAAATGTATATGTTTATAAAGTAAACAATTTTCCAATCAACAACTACATTGTTTATCCGTCGTAGAGGAAATAACAGGCAATAATGCGATCATGAAGAAACAAAAAACTGCATTTAAAAAAAATTAAGCACCTGGTGCCCGCTAAAGGCCTTATAAACGCCGTTCTTCAGAGTGTTATGAAAATTTGTTACATAATTATTGCTGCTATTTGTTACTTGTTGCTAATTATTAGCGGACACCAAGTACTCGGAAAACTCTTGCCGGTATCATATTCATGTTCAGCGACCTCGAAAACTTCCCAAGTAATAAGTTTTGGCTTATTATATATAACGAATTTTCACAAAGCTCCAGAGGAAGGCGTTGATAAGACCCTTGGCGGACACCAGGTACTCCCAATACTCTTGCCGGTGTCATACCCGGTAATCATGTTCAGCGACCTCTGAATCGCCCATATAACGAATTTTCACAAAATTTCGTAGGAGGACGTTGATAACAAACTTACCGGATACCTTTTCCTAACTGAGGAAGTCGTTGATAACTTTAGCGGGCACTAGGTACTCCTGATGATCTTGCCGGTGTCATATTTGTATTCAGCGATCTCGAAAATCGCCGAGTAACAAAATTAAAATATAATTTTTATCAATATTCATCGAGTTATAGATTTTTTAACTTTGAATACCTAAAATGCACTTTGAAAATACATTTTTCTAGTGTACAAATGCAGTTTTTTCAGTGCATTCATTTCTTCATGATCACATAGGGTCACAAAGTTTGTAGAGATTATTACGAATCGAATGCTCAAAACAACATTCAAATCCATCTTATTTTATGGAAACTCGATAGTATTACTGTGCTTTATTTTCTTCGACTACCAATTATTACGAATTTAACATTAGAGATTAAACAAAGATTTTAAAGTGTGATTTTATTATTGGCATAATTTCTTTAAACTTTTTTGAAATTTACAAAAAAATCAAGACACGTAGGTTAATGTAGCATGCGCCGCAACAATGTTGATGCCGCTTCATGTAAATTCAGTCTGTGGTCTGCCAAGAACGAGTGTGCATAAGTTGTGTATTATAGTTGCGGTCTCATTTGAGCAATATATCCAATCCCCAAAAATTATTGAATACGCACTAGGGTATGTAGCACCCTTGTGTGAAGTTTGTGATAATTTATTCATTTTTCTTATAATAATTTATTAGTGAAATGGCTTCATGTATCTGGAAAGAATACTGGACAAACGTCGTCCTTTGCCGTTTTCAAATCTGACAAGGAGTATGTCGTACAGCAGCCAGAAATTGTTAGACATTTACCAGGCTCCAAAGGAAGAGCCAGCATACTTAAGTCCTCTGAAGAAGCCTGGAACTTACTGTTTATTGAACAAATGTTAGATATTATCGTCCTTTATATAAATAAAGACATTCGCAAAAGTGAAAGTATCGCTGTGCAAAGTTCACCAGATTGAAAAATAAAACAGAAGTGAAATCCTTCATTGGGTCATTGTTATTATATGGTGTATTACGTGTTTTTAACTCTAATATTGATGAGCTTTTACAACTACAATTTGGGAATGGAATATTTTGTGCTACGATGTCGCAGCAGAGGTTTGAATTTCTAGCTGTATGCCTAAGGTTTGATGATGAAGAAATAAGAGCAAGAAGAAAAACAGTGGATAAATTTGCACCCATACGCGAATTATGGAATATCTTTATAAGCAGCTGTATATTATGCAACACTCCTTTTGTTCTATCTATGTTCTAACTATGCCTTTCTTATACTGCATCACGAAAATCCAGACGATGGCTACTAAAAATTTTTTTCAACATGCTTGATGAAAGTGGTATAAATTCAATGCTGCTATTTCCTCTCCCAAATTTCCATCTCATGCATCTCATAATAGAAGATTATTTCTAAAATCTTTGGGAATGGCTTTAATTGAACCATTAATGTGTGAGAGTCTTCAGATACCTTCTTAATAGAAATTACTCAGGCAAAAAATTTGTGGCATTCTTCACGTTGAAGACTTTTCAAAGTGTTATTTCTGCAGAAGAAAAGATATAATAACGAAGCATGCATGCACGGCTTGTCATAAAGCATATCTACTGCATGGAGCATAGAGTGAAACTGTGTTGTGAATGTGGTCATCAAAATGAGTAAAATTGAAATACTTGGCTAAGAATGAATATGAGTTCCATAATCAAAAGGTGTTACCTTTTAGTTAGAAATATTATTAGTTAAATTAAGGTCAAATATTTTGAATTATATTTCTGCTTTTTTAGAAAATGTTTTTTGATTATTTTTAAATATTTTTAATATTTTTTTGTATTGCTACTATTAAAAGAGACAAAATAAAATGATTGATTTGATTATTCTTGCATTTATTATTAAATGTGATTAACTGATTAGACATTCTCTAGAAATCATAAAATATTTACTTTTTTTATTTCTTCAAAAAAATCACTGGGTATCTGATACTCACGTGAGCGGTTTATGTTAAAAAATAGGTGTTATCTTTCAGGTTTAATATTTGCAAAATACCTTTGGTTTGCTGATAACTACTCAATAATCAACGAATCTCAAAACTATCTATTACATATTTTGCGCTTCCATTCTTCTTCTCAATTTATTATACCGTTTGAAACAACAGGAAAAAATATATTACGTAATTGCAATAGACAAAATGAAAGATCAACTTTGATATAAACTCAACCTAGACAAATTTAGATCAAAACGGAAAGAATTATTTATGGGAATTGCAAAGAAAAATACATTCTTAAATGTATAAAAAGAACCTCATCCTGCTAACTATCAAGGATGCAAAGTGGCGATGCAACTACAGAAAATTAAAATAAATCGCTCAAAAAATCAAGTTCTACCGAATATATCCAAAGAGAAGAAACTAAAGGAAATACAAATAATAACTGCTGAAGATATTCAGGCAACGGTGATAAACGTTAGGACAAAGAACTATGATCTGACAGTTATTGGTCTATATAGTCCCCCAAAACACAACATCAAAGCTGAAAGATACACTTTTTGAACTCGCGGGTGATCGGTTCATCATGGGAGGAGATTTTAACGCAAAACACCGACAATGGGGTCCAAAACTCATAACAACAAAGGGTAAAGAATTGCTCAAAACGATAAATGACAATAAGTATAAAGCAATCTCAACAGCAAAGCCTACGCATTTGCCTACAGACCCTATGAAAATTCCTGATTTAATAGACTTTTACATCATTAAGAACGTATAGAGCAATCATACTCCCATTATATTAACAATAAGTAAAAATATCATTCAAAAGCCTAACAACCCTGTGTTGGTCAACAATAAAACGGAGTGAGAAAGCTTTAAAATTACACTAGAAGGAAGAATTGATTTGGCAGTGTCATTGAAAACTAAAGAAGACTTGGACACTGAGGTGGAAAAATTCAATACCAATGTTCAACAAGCGGCTTGGGAAAATATTCCTGAATTAGTAAAAAGATTGAAAGGAAAAACTACCCTAATAAAATCTTGGTATTAGTTTATGAAAAAAGAAGAGCTAGAGCAAAAAGGCAACTAACCAGAGCACCACAAGACAGAACAAAAGTAAACTAACTTGCCTCACAACTAAAGAGAGAGACTAGGCAACTAAGAATGGATAAATTAGCGAATTCCTGATACATTTTACAAATGATTCTAGTACTGACTACTCGCTATGGAAGACCACCAAGAATTTAAAGACACCAATTATGCAAACGCCTCCTGTAAGAAACAAACAAGAAGGTTCGGCGAAAAACAACGAACAAAAAGCATTAGTATTTGCGAACTATCCCGAATGTATTTTCCAACAATATATGCCAGATGAATCTCTCTCATGAGCCACATGTTGAAACTGTTTCTTAGAGTCATCCATGGAAGAATTTATAAGAAGTGCGAGGAACAAATATTGGACAGACAGTTCGGCTTCATTAACGCAGTGGACACCAGAGAGGCACTTTTCGGAGTACAGGTACTGATTCAAAGATGCAGGGACGTTAACTGCGACGTATACGTGTGCTTGATCGACTATGAAAAGGCATTTGACAGAGTTCAACATCAAAAGATGATAAACATTTTAAAAGAAGCAGACCTGGATGACAAAGACCTCAGCATAATTTCAGAACTATACTGGAATCAGACCGCATACATGAAAATTAACGGAGAAGAAACAGATCACATAAAAATACTACGTGGAGTTAGACAGGGATGTATCCTATCGCCGTTGATATTTAATATGTACTCAGAGAAAATTTTGAACGAGGCTCTTTACGGAATAGACGAAGGCATCCTTCTAAATGGTGAAAGAATAAACAATGTTAGATATGCCGACGACACCATGGTGATAGCAGATAGTTTAGAGGGACTTCAGAGGCTAATGGACAGAATAAACGAGTACAGTCAACAGTACGGACTGCCCACAAAACGAAACAAATGATTATCAGCATAGGAAAGGCAAGAACGGTCTTTAACAAAATGAGCGCCATCTTCAAAAGTCACAACATATCCCTAGATACAAAAATGAGACATTTGAGATGCTATGTTTTCTCTGTGTTGTTGTACGGGGCGGAGGCATGGACGCTTACAGACACCACTATTAAAAAACTTGAAGCATTTGAGATGTGGCTTTATAGAAGAATACTGAGAATATCATGGACAGCAAGGATACGAACAAGGAAGTTCTAGAAAAAATGAAGAAGGAACCAGAGATTGTGTTTACGATCAAACGCATAAAATTGCAATATCTGGGACAAGTTATGAGAAATCAGCGCCGTTACTCCCTGCTGAAGTTTATATTGCAAGGTAAAGTCAAAAGTAAGCGAGGACCCGGTAGAAGGAGAATATCATGGCTGCGGAATTTAAGAACATGGTTTAAGAAAACCTCAACGGAGCTGTTTCGAGCCGCAGCGAGCAAGGTCATGATTGCCAATATGATTTCCAACATCCCAAATGGATAGGAACCAGAAGAAGAAGAATCTCTCTCAAAAGTTGTTTAACAAAATAATGTCGGTATTTCTTTGACCACACCAAAAGAAGTTAAAAATGAATTCGATACGAACATTAATTCCAAAAAGGTCCCATCTACGATCTGATAGCTAAGCAGGCCTTAACGAGCTACCTAGAAAGGCCCTGGTTAAAGTTACCAACCTAATTAAGGCATCGTTTCGTTTAAATTACGTTCCATAACTGTGGAAGGTAGCTGAGATCATCATGATTCCAAAACCAAGCAAACCGCCACATGAAATGACGTCGTATCGGTCAATATTCTTGTTACCTATTATGTCAAAACTGTTTGAAAAGCTTTTGCTTAAGAGGCTGAAACCTATTATTGCAGAAAGACGATTCATCCCGACTCATCCCCGATCACTAATTTGGATTCCGAAATCAGCACTCTACAATTCATCAAGTCCACCGGATCACGGACGTTATCGAAAGATCCCCTTAGCATTATTTTTGGATGTAGCACAGGCCTTCGACAAGGTCTGGCACGAAGGACTGGAGCAAAACAAAAATGGCCCTTCAATCAATGTCCAATACTCAAAGATCAAAATTTCATATTTGTCACAGAGATACTTCGTGATTAAGCAGATGCTTATTCTAAGCTAAAGAAAATTTGTACATGGCTACCACAGGGAAGTGTACTGTGACCCGTTCTATATCTCCTGAACACTAAAGACCTGCCAGTTTCAAAGCAAAACGTTGTTAAGTTTGCTGACGATACAGGAATTATGGCTGTTAATGACAACGTAATTTAATCAACAGATAAGTTACAGAATACAATTGCTGAAGTGGAGAAGTGGACAAAAAAATGGCGTATTTTATTAAATAAACTGAAATCAGTGTATATATATATATATATATATATATATATATATATATATATATATATATATATATATATATATATATATATATATCAATTATCATACAGATACTTATGTCAATACGACTTAATACCTGGTTATGACACTGGACGTTAAATTGAGATGGAAAGCACACGTTAAGAAAAAGCAAGAAAAACTCAATTTGAAATATCAAAAATGTGTTGGTTATTGGGTTGATATTTGACCTTATCAATATATAATAAGCTCCTGATCTACAAACAAGTCCACAAACTGGTGTGAACTTGCGGTATGCAATTATGGGAATGTACCAGCGCAAGCAATGTAAGTTTCATACAAAGGTTCCAGAACAAAGTACATCGAGGCATAGTGGATGTCACCGATATATTCGTAACGATTAATTCCATAGAGATTTAAATTTAGAATTAATTAATTAATTCGTGATTAGACGACTTAAACGAACAAAACCACTTGATCTGATATAGTGAGTGTTAAACTAAAGTGCGAAAGGGTGCGGTGTAAAGTGTACAAGTTAAAGTGGTGTACTAAACTAAGATAATGAAACTAAGAACGCTAAAGAGTGTTAGTAAAGTTAGGCTAGAAATAAATTGTTTATTTGTCTTATAGACTAGATTATAATAATGGGAACATCATATTGATGTCAAATAAAAAAATTGTATGAAAAAGGATATAAACACAACGAGGAAAAAACTAATACGTAGTAATATATTATATAAATGACTTAAAAGGACAGTACGTACTGACAGGCAAAGAAAAATATGGAATGTAAAATTAAATGAAAAACCGAGAAACTAATAACAGATGAATAGTTTTTCTAAGATAGAATACTGATCAAAGTGTAATTTTTAAGTTCGCAAATCTTTTAAAATCACATATTTTAACAGAAACTTACCTGATAAATGTGCGTTATTATAAAACAATAAAATTTTATTGCTCTATAATCCTCGGCGGCTAATTACTTACAGGTAGTACCGAATATCTGACAAAGCAAACAGCAAACACTTTGAAATGAGATAATAGACCACAATAAATCCATTTTTATTAACCACTCGACGATATCTCATTAGTTTATACAAAGCATTAATTTAAAGCTAATACAATAGATATTACCTCAAGTGGCTCTTGAAAGGATTGATGAAATATTTTCAAATAAGCGCATTATCTCCTGTTCCAGTTACCGTGAAAACTACGTGGCCTATTTTTCTTGGGCGTCAATCTTCTGATCAACTTACCAGAGAGATTTATTTGGTTTATACAATCATAAAGTAATGAGTTTAATCGAAATAAATAGTTTGTTCGATCTATATCTCTTATTTACTCAAAATGTCAATCGTTAGTCACTAGAACTATTATTACTACTACTATTATAGAGTCATTTATTGCTAAATACTAGTTTGTTAATAGTGATATCTAAGAATATAGCCTGATCTGTCAAATATTTTAATTATTAATATATTTTTTATTTAAAAGCAATATCTTCACGCAAATATCCGGGATTACAATTGAATTCACTTTACAGGGACAGCGCCGCTGTTTTGAATTGTTTATTCGAACTAAAAATTGAGGGTCCTAGTAATAAAGTCGGTAATTTCCACTTTTTACCAAAATTGAGTTAGTTACATCAAATAATTCTTATTTTTAAACACTATACAAAAATAAAAAGAATAAGAATCAAAAACGGCATTATCCGCCTATAAAATAGCATAGAAACTTAGCCTAAGGCTTGCCGCATACGTTCGGTTTCCTTATCAGGAATTCAGATTCGAAAAACTGAATGCTCCATTCTATTACAAAATCTACAACAAGGCACACACGTCCTTACTAATTCCGAACGGAAAATAACCCGGCATTCGTTTCGAGTTTAATTCCGTTCGTTCGGGTGGTCAGAACGAAAAAAAAAAAACTAATGGCGTCACCCCGAACGCAGTTCTCTCGCGCATTTAGTATCGTTCGCCGCACACGAACGGAGTTTTGTATTCAGAACCGCGCTAGCATTTTGGCGAAAGGACGTGTTCTTACGAGTTTAGTGACTTCTTATTAAAAAATGTGTAAAGCCCAAAATTTAATAATGTCTGTGGAAAAATATCCTTGTATATGGGATATTAATCATGCAGACTACCATAACAGAGACATCAAAGACCTCGCGTGGGAGTAGATATGTAAAGAAGTTTATAAGGATTGGGAAACGTGCACCGACAAATCAAACAAAAGTAAGTATTTTAATATTCATTTAATTTAAAGAAAAAGAAGACAAACCAAACGTAGCTATTTTGATAAACCTTTCATTGTTGAATATTAATGTGGGATTAAACTTATTATTGTGGATTGATAATTCTTGCACTGTATTGACATGACAGCTCTCCAGGCTGTGTCATGAAGTACTCGGCAAAGGTATCTCTTATAGTTCTGCCTCGGTTTGTAGATTGTGGTCGAGAATTGAATGGCAAATTCTCAAAGTAATGTGCTAACGTGTCTATGAAATCATACCCATCCCGTCTGCATACAAAATTATGCAATACACATGCAGTCTTCGTTACAAGTACAGCATAATCTGGAGGGATGGTCATATTAGTATAAAAAATTCTCCACTTGTTTGAAAGGATACCGAAAGCACATTCTACAATACTTCGAGATCGACTTAGTCGGTAATTAAAGATGCGACGTTGAATGTTGAGGTTACATCTTGGATATGGTTTCAAAAAATTATTATTCAGTGGAAAGGCCTCATCACCTAGAAACACAAATGGTAGAGGTGGTCCATTATTTCCCGGCAGAGGTTTTGGTTCTGGCAAATTAAGGTCATTTTCTTTTAATTTTTTCCCAAAAACCCAATTATTAAAAGTATTGCTGTCACTGTCTTTGCCATAAGCGCCAACATCTACAGCTATGAATCGTTAGTCTGAATCTACTACTGCCATCAATACAATAGAGTAGTAATGTTTATAATTATAAAAAGCCGACTCACTGTGCAAGGGAGAGATTAACTGGATATGCTTCTCGTCAACTGCACCTACGCAGTTGGGGAAGTTGGTATATTTATGAAAATTTTCTGCAATTTCTATCCAACGTTCTTTTGATGATGGTGGCTTCATTTCTAATCGTTGAAACGCTTCCCAAATAGCTTCACAAGTTTCTTTAACGAGCGCAGATGCAGTGCGGCTTCCCAGTAGAAAATCGGTTTTTAATTCTTCATAATTGCAACCAGTTGCCAGAAATCTGAAAAACAAAACGAATAATTTAATTTTGAACACATTTCAGGTGCCGAATTGAAGAAAAGGTGGACCAACATTAGAGACTATTACCGAAAAGCAGTACAAAAAGCCAAAAATATTCCTACTGGCAGTGCAGCTAAAAAGTCCAAAACATTTGTTTATAGTGAATTGCTTTATTTCTTAACACCCGTATTTGCTAAAAGAATTTCTGAAGGAAACTATTCACAATTGAAAGATGAAGATTCTGAATCTATTCAAACCAACGAATAACAAAATATTGAACCGGAAACTATCAATCATATGGTGTCGCCAGAGCTAACTTTACCACTGGTTAATCAAAAAAGAAAGAAAGATGTTCCGACATAGTTGGAGCAAAAACACGGCAATCTCCATGAACGGTTTAGAATAAAAATGGGTAATGTCGTCTTTGACCAATGAAAATCCTCACAGCGACCATGTGATATATTACTAGGAGTCGGCTGGGGTCATTATCGTTATAATTTCTCGTAGCTTCTTTTCAGCCAACGTGCCAAGCTGTTTGTTTTTTATTTTTATTTTAAGACAAAATAAGACAAAATCTTTTGCTTAACAAAATTGATTTTCACTCTGAAGTAACCACCATTAGGCTAATGGCAGATGGAATGTGTTGCAAATGGCTTTTATCAAGAACACCAAAATATGTACAAAATATCGAGGTAATTTTTCCAATGGTAGGCCATTCTTTCTTGTCAGCCAATAGGGTCTTTGGTAATATTGAGAAAGATATTAAAAAACTGGAAGTTATATTGCACCCAAAAGCGTATTTGGAATTGTTTTCAAAAATACTTACAGTTACTCACTTAGGGTAAAATTGTAAAGTGTTTAATTGGAAAGAAACAATTTCAAGTGGTTTTAGACCCACTGGTACATGGTATTTTTCTTTTAAAAATACAAAGCGCTTTTTCCTAAGAAAATTTAAAACTAGAAATATTACCATTAGAGGAGAAATTAATAACAAAAATGATTTGCAAACATTTAAAAGTGTTTTAAAGAAAGGTTGTACGATATATATGATTGACCCCGTTATTATAGAAATTGGTCTGCAAAAACTAAATTTACTTAAGCTTAAAGATATTGATAAACTTCTCACCAAGCTCTTTGGAAATACTTGGAGAACCATGGAAGAACTTAAGTTTTTTAAAAATATTATCTTCAATAATAATTAACTAGAGCAGCTAGCAGTTCAGGAAGGAAGTGCTGATACAGTTCCAGATACTGAAGAAATAATAGAGGAAGCAACTTGTGAGTTTTTTGAAGAACTTCCTTTTATTTTAGTATAGTGTATAATATTTTGAACATATAATGTTGCTATTTTATTTTTTGAGCTATCATAAATAAAATTAGCTGTAAAACTCTTCAAGGTAACATAAAAACCTTTAATTATTTTCTTGCCGAATTTTAGTATCAAAACCGGTAATATACATCTTTTAGTCATACAATCGGCATTCTCCATTATTTTTTTTTCAATTAAAAAAAACTGTTAATAATTTAGGTAAAGTTTCTTCACTATTTGCTGTCATTTGCCATTGTCTTATAAATTAAATTATACTTGTTTTGATATCACCTACAATAAAGGCATATCTATGTTTTACGTTTTACTCAAAATGATGGATATTGCCGACTTTGTTACTAGGACCCTCAATTTCTACTGGCTTCTAAATCTGACACGTTATAATTTACTTGGTAATCTACAAGAAGTGGCGATTGGTGGGAAGATGAAAAGAAGATAAATAAAATTTTTCCTGGAAAATTGATGTACAAACAATCAATTGTGTTTCATAATTTCATATTTCTTTCTGAAGCTATTATTTTCTTGTGGCATCCTAATGTAATTTAACATTTTGTTGGGAATAAGCTACAATTTTAATTTAAAATGAAGGTTGTTTGACATTTCGATTTTCAGTTCGGAAATCGTTCTCAAATTACCTTCATATTTCATATTCACACTTTTATGATGAAGCTTCATTCACTTTTATATTAAAACTTTATTTCTTTTTTTATTTATCTTTACATACGTGTCTCGACAGCGTATGTCACTGACACAGGTACAATTTTATTACATTACATTACAAGAATATACAGTAACATTACAATCGATAAAGAAATACTTTAAATACATTAAATATTGATACAATTTGATACAAATGAAGACATCTATTACCACAATTTTACATAAATATCTATTTAATAAAAAAGAGAAAAGAAGGAAGAATGGATGACGGATAAAATATTGCAGATGATGGAAGAGCGAAGAAAATTAAAAGGTAGAAATGACAACGAATACAAAAAGTTGCATAAGACTATACTAAAGGAGATAAAAGGAGCAAAAGAAATATGGCTGATGGAGAAATGTATGGAAATTGAAACACTACAATGCAAACATGATGATTTCCATATGCACAAAATATTAAAGAGGTACAGAACGCAGCCAGAAAACAACGCAATACAGGCATAGTTGTAGACACTGAAGGTCAGATTTTGACTACCTTCTTCTTCTTCCTTTGCCCTATCCGTTTCGGACGTTGACTATTAACAAGGCTATTTTGACTTTGTTTACGGCACCTCTGAACAGTTCGGTCGATGTTAGTTCGAACCATTGTCGCAGGTTATGCATCCATGAGTGTCGTCTTCTTCCCGGTCCCCTCCTACTGTTGATTCTTCCTTGGACTATTAACTGTAGCAGCCGGTACTTAGTATGCCTCATGACATGTCCGAAATACTCAAGCTTCCGTTTCTTTACGGTGAAGATTATTTCTTTGCTTTTGCCTATTCTCTGCATTACTTCCACGTTAGTGATGTGGTCTGTCCAGGATATCCGAAGAATACGGCGACATATCCACAGCTCAAAGGATTCTAGTTTCTTCAGGGTGGCTTCCGTTGTGGTCTATGCCTCTGCTCCATAGAACAAGACCGGGAAGACATAACACTTGACCAGTCTTAATTTTAGTTCCATTGAGATTTTGCTTGTGAACCACTTTTTTATATTGTTGAACGAGTTTCGCGCTTTTTCAATTCGTGATCTTATTTCTGTTGACTGGTCCCATTTTGTGTTGACTGTGGTTCCAAGGTATGTGTATGTCTCCACTTGTTCTATTTTTCGGTTGTTTAATGTCAATTGCATCGGAGGTTGTTGTGTTCTGCTGATGAGCATGCATTTAGTTTTGGTTGTATTGAGTTCTAAACCATATTCTTGACTTGCTGTGTGTATGCTTTGCATGAGTCTTTGAAGCTCGTTGCAGTCATTTGCGATAATAACTGTGTCGTCAGCATATCTAATATTATTGATTACCTCTCCGTTTACTTTGATACCCTCCGAAACTTCTCCCAGTGCTTCTCTGAAGATTTGTTCAGAGAATATATTGAACAGGAGCGGCGAGAGGACGCATCCCTGTCGTACACCCTTTTTAATATCTATCTTCCCACTGTGTAAGTTGTCCATCTTTATCTCAGCACTTTGGTTCCAATAGAGACTGGTTATTATGCGCAGATCCTTGCCATCAATATGCATCTTCCTGAGCATTTCGATGAGTTTATCATGTTTGACCTTGTCAAATGCCTTGGAGAAGTCGATGAAGCACAAGTGGACGTCCTTGTGCATGTCTCTGCATCTTTGAAATAAAACTTGCAGACTGAAGATCGCCTCTCTTGTGCCCAATGCGCTTCGGAATCCGAACTGTGACTCCGATATATTTGCTTCGCATTTGTTATATATTCTATCGTGTATGATTTTGGTGAAAACTTTGGTAATGTGATTTATCAAGCTTATTAAGCGGTGTTGATCACAGTGTTTTGCACTTGGTGATTTAGGTATGGCTACAAAGGTCGATCGAAGCCATTTCTCCGGAATCTCCCCTTTGTCGTAAAAGGTGTTAAAAAGGCCTGTCAGAAAATTGAGGAAGTGGTCATCCGTTTCGCATAGGAGTTTTACGATCTCGCCCTGTATGTTGTCGGGACCTGGTGTTTTGTCGTTTTTTTAGCGATGAAATGGCTTTTTCCACTTCAGACCTTAATATTTCGGGTCCAGTCATGTCGTCATCTTGGTCCACTGTCGCTCTGCGTTTATCGTTAAAAAGTCGTTCTACGTAATCTTTCCATGTGTCAATGAGCTTCAAGTCGTCTGATATAAGGTTACCGTCTGCGTCTATTAGTGTCGTGTGGGGATTATTGGTTTTCTTTTTAGTTGTTAATTCTTTGGTCTTTTTGTGCATGTTGTGGTAGTCATATCTTCTGTCGCACTCTTCGATTTCATCGCATTTCTCCTTCAGCCAGCGTTCCTTCGCTTCCTTTATCTTTTTTTTTATATTGTGACTTGTTTCTTGATACTTCACTTGATTTTGGCATTTGTGTTGTCTTCTTTCTTCCATCATATCAAAGATTTCATCCGTCATCCATTCTTTCTTCTTTACGCGCTCCTGTAACAGAAGTGTCTTGTTTGTCATTTCAACAGCTCTTTTTATTTCTTTCCATTTAGCAACTGCGTCTTGTGCGGGTTCATTTAAGTTTCCAATGTTTCTTCTTAAGGATTCCTGTACTTGTTGTTTAATGTTGGGATCCTTTAATTTCCTGCCATCCTTTGACTACCATTGAAGATAAATTACGAAAATGGAAAGAATATAATATGCAAGAATTATTCGAAAATGCAGCAAGTCCGACAGAAATAAACAATCCCTACGACCCAGAAATAACAAACGAAGAAGTAACAATGGTCAATGCAAATCTACCTAGAGGAACCACAGAAAGAATTATTTTAAAAACCAATATCAACTATATATGAGCCGAATTAAAACAGTTTAGACATGTAAAGGTTGGCCAGGAAATTCTACACAATAAGTTTAAACCAATTTTGTACGGTTTTTTTTTGTTACGATAGTGACTACTTACTAAACGCAATTCGATTCCTTTCCTGATCTTACTATAGACGTTCTTAACACCAGCCTATCTCGTCGAATCAATACCAAGATAAAACTACAGCCAAAGACCTGATTCTACGATAAACTGACAGTAGGTATAGAAAGTTATTGTTCGATAGCACCCAGCTATTCCTACACCAGTAAAGGTAAAAAATCGATCTCTAAGGATATCAACTCTCTAAAAGCATTCTTAGGAGTCTGTAGTTCATCGGACAACACCAGTACGTATACGAAGTTATTGTGATTGCTATATGATCCAACCATTCCAAATTCGAAGTACCGCGGACGAATATCTCCGAATCCTATTTCCAATTTACCGACAAAAAGTTTGACATTACGGTCCTGCAGTGCCCAAATATTACTTCTTTCAAATTCATTTTCTCAAGTCAAATTAGCTCGTCTTCTCACTAGAGGCGTAGTAACTACTGTTTCTAAAGCAAGTAACGCAATAAAACCAAGTCGTTTAAACATCCTATTAGAATACACCGATGTAACGAAATATAGAAGGATCTACATCGAATCAATTAGTTTTGCCAATCTGTAGAATAGATTAAAACATTATAACCTACTATATAAATTTCCACTCCTGTGGATGTGATGCAATTCAGCGATATTGAATGTGTATTGTTGAAAATTGTATAGGTACCTTTTATCCCAAAATTTGACACAAAATATTTGTAGGTATGTATTATCAAAATATGAAAAATATATTTTTACAATTTTAATAAAATACCGGCGATTAATAAACTGTTTGATTTTATATTTTTTGGCGACAGAGAAATTAAAGTTCATTATTCAGTGGTTAATCTTAACAGCCATCATATTTTTGAAATAATTATCGTAGCTGTTTTAATATAATTTTAATTAGAGTTAGCAAATTACATTTTTGAACTTTCACGTCGAGTAATTAAGGTTTTCCAAATGTATAAATAAGGTGCCATAGGCCAAATTAAATTACTTCTACGATATTCGGAGCAGATAAGGTTTCTATACTCGATTTAAAAATAACAGCACAGTTTTTATGGCACATTTTAGGATAGAGAAACCTACAAAAAGTTTCTCTCTCTGAATGCGGTTTCGCAGGTGATACGCTAGTAGCTAAGAATAAGGATAAACATCAGGAAAGTCTAAAAACATAAAACGAAGATCTAAAAAGACTATAAAAACAACGGTCATGGTACTAGCAGAGAAAGACGAAAAAATAGATATAGAGTTATGGATATGAAACATGAACATTGTCCCAAAGACAGAAAAGCAAGGTTCAGGCCGTAGAAATGAAGTATCTAAGAAAAGTTCGAGGTGTGTTCCCAAATTAGAGAAGAGCTTTAAGTGGAGTTTATTTAGAAGAGACCATTGAGCTTGTGGGTACAGTTAGTAAGGATGTACAACTAAAGACAAACCAAAAAAGTATGGGAAGCAAAATCAGCAAAAAAGAAAATAAGGAATACTAAGAGCAGCTTGTAATAACGAGAAAAGTTGTTTGCCTTTATTATTTCTGCCTTCGCTTCCAAAATTTCCCAAAATTATTTCAGAGGGGTCTCCCTTAGTGCCCATTTTGATGTTGAAATCGCCAACTATTATTAAGAAGTGGCCAGGATTTTCCTTGATTGCACAGGATATTTGATCATAGAATATTTGGACTTCTCTGTCTTTATGTCCTGTACTCTCTCGTATACTTAAACGATCTTTAGGATATATCTTGCGATTATTTGATCTTTAAGTAGACCACCCTTGGTGGTATAAATTGATATTTGGTTTATTGACACAATTCTGTTGGCAATTTTTTTGTGAATAAAGAAACTAACCCCCCCCCTCTGTCGATTCTTCTTCTCCTCTGTAGTACAATAAGTGGCCTGATGGGAATGTGATATGACTCTCTCTCTTTTTTCATACTTCACTGATATCCACAATATTCCAATTTACTCTTGAGAGTTCTTGCTGCTTCTCTTCTAATATTTTCTGAGTAGAGAGTGACCGAGCATTATATGTGGCAATGTTAAGGTTTATCTTTTTGACGCACTTTGAGTAGGGTTGGTTTAGAGTGGTCGGGTTTTTCGCATTTAAACACTGTGCTTACCTTGCATGTTGGTGAGTATTCGTATTTACTCCTACGAGTAGCTGAGGACCATTGGTTGATTCCTGTAGAGGGCCGCATACAAGAACAAGGCTGATATTCCATGGGATTTCGCCCAGTGCTCCAAGAGTATCGTTAGCGCCCGCGTGACGTGCGACCATTCAGTTTTTGTGCGATGGCTTTCACCTTTTACTGATTTTTTGCATCTGGTTTTCTCCATATTCTTGATATGTAGAACGAGGAGGGAAAGAAGGTGTCGATCGGAATTTTTATGGCTCGTGACATGGTTCCCCGGGGACAAAGATATTTAGAAGCAAAACTATGAGCTCGTAAGGTTTATTATTCCTGAAGTAGATCTGTTCTCTGCCAAAATCGCAAAGGAGTATCTACCCGTTACCCTAATAGGTATTCTATAGTATAGTAATAAACATCTTTATGCTATTCAAAACCTTATAAAATGGAAACAACGAACAAGACGTATAAAGATACAACTATGTAAAACAGTCATACGACCCCTAGTGATGTATGATAGCGAAAAGTGAACGATAGCAAATGAAGAGCGACTACGTTTGGGAAAGAAAAATTATAAGAAAGATCTTTAGGCCTGTGCTTGATGGATCAGCAGCACAATATAGTATGAGAAATAACAAAGAACTCGAAGAACTATATACAGACACTAAAATAATAGAAGAAATAAAGTCCAGGAGACTCCTGTGGACAGGACACCTCAGAAGACATTCTGACAAAAGAATAGCAAGGTTGGTATGGGAGAAAGTCCCAACTAGAAGAAGACCACGTGGGCGACCTTGACTCAAATGGCGAGATAATGCAGCAGGACTTGGAACTGGATTGTGATTGAGAATTGGATGGAGATTTCTCAAGACAGAGAGAAATGGAGGCTTTCTGTCAAGTCGGCTAAAACCTTCTAAGGGTTTTAATGCCACGGAGTAAGTAAGTAAGATTTAATATTTCTATCATTTAGTTCTTGGAATTGAATCATTGGGATTCTCCCTAACCTTTACTTCTGATAAAAATCTCCTTCTCTTTCCCTCATCTGTTATTTCTTCAGATGAAATGTCAAGAATTTTCCTTTCCCGGTATGAAAATACTTCTTGAAGGTAGCGTAAAAAGTTTTGTCCACTGCCACCGTTCGGAGAAAAATAAAGCGTTGTATATAACATTGTTTTTTTTTTTTTTTTAAATACCTAAACACCAAAAAACAGGAAGACTTAGACCTATATAGAGCGAAAAACAGAGAGGTAAAGAAAAGAGTAACAAATGAAAAGAACGAACGATGGGATCAAGCATGCACAGAGATAGAACGACATATCGGAGGAACGAGAAATTCAGAATCATGGCGAATATTAAAAGCACTTCAACGAAATAAGACAGAGAAAACCCAGATCGGCAAAATTAGTGAAAACGAGTGGCAAGAATACTACGTAGAACTACTTACAGAAAACCGTCCCCAATTTCAGGAAGAGAATATAGAACATGCAGGAAATGGGGCATACGACCAGATAGAAATAAGCTTGGCAGAAGTTAAGAGAGCAATCAAGACATTGAAGAACAAAAAAGCCAAAGGACCCGGAGGAATACCAAACGAACTAATTAAAAACGGAACGGAAAAGTTATTCCGCATGCTACATAGAATGTTCGAAAGAGGACTAAATGGAGAAGAAATACCTGCGGAATGGACACAAGCATACATCACATCCATACATAAGAAAGGAAACAGGAAAAAATGTGAAAACTATAGAGGAATTAGTATAATATCGTCGGTAGGTAGACTTTACGAGAAAATTATTAAAGAAAAACTAGAAACTGAAATAATAGGAAAAATTGGAGAAGACCAAGCAGGGTTCACAGTAGGAAAATCATGCCTAGATCATACGTACACATTAGAACAACTGATAGAGAAGAAAATGGCAAAAGGTAGACCGGTCCATCTGGCCTTTGTTGATCTAAAGAAAGCATATGACTCAATACCTAGAGTCAAATTATGGGAAGAAATGAATGATCTCGGAATCCGACAACCACTAATAAAAGCAGTTAAAGCACTATACAAAGAAAACAAAGTAGCTATTAAATGTGGAAATAAAGCCTACAATCCATTTAAGACGACAAAAGGACTTCTACAAGGCTGTGCTACGTCCCCTACTCTGTTTAAAATATTCTTGGAAAAGACACTCAAACCATGGAGGAGAAAGTGCGAAGGAATGGGCATACCAGTAAGAGACGAATACCTATACACCTTAAGTTTTGCCGACGATCAAGTAGTCATCGCACAAGATGAAGAAGATCTCAGCTTTATGCTCAGAAAACTAGAAGAAAAATATAAAAACAACGGAATGGAAATAAACTTAGAGAAAACCGAATACCTAACAACAGATAACAAGGATATGAGAAACCTAGAGATAGACGAGGGAAGACAAATAAATGGAACAGATAAATTCAAGTATTTAGGAACCATAATATCGAACCAGGGAACAACAGAAGAAGATATAAACAACAGACTGAGACAAACAAGAAACTGTATAAGACAACTAAACTCAGTGTTGTGGGATAAGAACATTACGATAAAGACAAAAAAGAGAATATATAACACCCTGACAAGAAGTATCCTGACATATGGGTCCGAAAACTGGACAATAAACAAGAGAAATAGAGGTAGAATAAGAGCAGTAGAAATGGAGTTCCTGAGGAGAAGCTGTAGACTTACAAAAAGAGACAGAATTGAAAACGCAGAGATTAAGCGGAGAATGGGAGTGCAATCAGACATAATCGACTATATAGAGGAGAAGAGACTATCCTGGTACGGCCACGTCAGAAGAGCGGACAGAGGACGCTGGATAAACAAAATCACAGAATGGAGCCCGATTGGAAGAAGAAAGAGAGGAAGACCCCGAAGGTCATTCAGAGATCAAATCGACGAGGCTATGGAGAAAAGAACCCTGCGAGATGGAGACTGGAATGACAGGGAAAATTGGAGAAAACGGTTGAGTGAAGGAAGACAGTGAAAACTGTGGAAATCCTTAGTAGTAGTAGTATATAACATATTTGTACAAAAAAAAATGTGTACCTTGGCATTCAATACGGTTCCTTCTTATGACATGTGTTAATAAAATTATTTTTTTATAATTGTGTTTGAATACCCCTTTCTGCTAAAAAAACGCTAAAAAGAGAAGTGGACATTGATTTTAATTTCTAGAGAATATCTTTATATATTTCGTTTGCAGAAAAACATAACTGCATATTTTTTTTAAAACTCCTATTATTATAAATCATTTTAATCATACTAAAAATAAGGTGGTAAGTATAGGTAAATAAATAAACATTTTATTATTAAATAAAATGGTCTAAAAATAGTTTAGAGGAATGTTTTTATACATCATCTTACACATATCAACACTAAATATTTTCCATGAGATCTGTTAAATACTTTAATTAGCACAACTATCTCTGACGTACGCTTCTAGTAATATTTGATTTACAGTTAGTAATGTCTACACAAATAAAAATAAAAGTTAACAGATAATTTAAATATCATTTATAAACAAATTTAAGCTGCACGTGAAATGTATGTTGCAGAGCTTAAGTTTAGAGATTTTTCTTATTCCTCTCTGATCAATTTGTTCAAGTTATTAATTTATTACAATTTTGCCTAATACTTAATAAAATAATAGCATAAACATATTGAAATGATCAAAATATAGTATAAATATCTAGCAAAATCTTAAATTAAACATAATTACGTATTTACAGAGGTTCTGAAACTGTTGCCTTGTTGCATTTTTAAGTTAAGCATTAGAAATGTGTAGTTCACCATCGAAATAGTTCAAATAAACGATTCTTTCAACTAAATTAAATTAAACTAGTTAATTAATTTTCATCCGTGTGGAGTTGTCTGTCTCCCATCGGACGCGTCCCCAGGTGGTGGATAGGGGAACGCCCTAACCGGTTCTAGGACCGGCGGGTAGGTTGGAAATAAAATACCACCCGTGAACCAAAACAGACTAAGGTATGGTAACCCCAACAGAAGAGTCCCTGGCCCTCCAGGTTGGAGGTTGGGCGTAGGGCTAACAACTCTACCCCGTAAAAAAAATATCGTTACGAGATCTACAGCTAAAGAAACCGGACGGAACTTACGACGACGACCAATGCAACGAAACAAGGACAAAGATTTAAAAATTTACACGTGGAATGTGCGGACACTTTATGAACCTGGAAATCTTAAAAAATTAATAGACATACTAACTCAATATAAAGCACACATTACTGCTGTGCAAGAAGTAAGATGGACTGGCCAAGGAATTATCCAAAAGAGACAATGCGATATATATTACAGCTGTCACAAGAATAATCACGAATTCGGGACCGCATTCATTGTTAACAAAAAAGTAAAACATCTTATTATGGACTTCAAACCAATAAGTCCAAGAATATGTTACCTAAGAGTAAGAGGTAAGTTTTTTAACATCAGTCTCATAAATGTACATGCCCCAACCGAAGACAAAGAAGAGGATGTCAAAGATCAATTCTATGAGGAAGTAGAGACCATCTACGATAGAAGTCCCAGAAACGACATCAAGATCATAATTGGAGATCTTAATGCAAAAATAGGGAAAGAAAATATATATAGTCCATACATCGGAAAATGCAGTGCTCATGACGTCACCAACGACAATGGAAATAGAATAATAGGATTTGCAGCATCCAAGGGCATGGTCGTTGGAAGTACCTACTTCCCCCATAAGAATATCCATAAAGTAACATGGACGTCGCCTGATGGTACAACCAAAAATCAAATAGATCACATCCTAATAGAAACCAGGCACTTCTCTAACCTAATGGATGTACGTACTTATCGTGGAGCTAATATAGATTCAGACCACTTCTTAGTAGGCGCAAAAATAAGAGCAAGAATCTCAAATGCAAAAAAAGAAAAGGGCAAGAAAAGTACTCGCTACAATTTAAAACTCTTGAAAGAGCCCCGTGCACTAGAAAGGTATCAAAATTACCTTGAACATGAAAGCACAACAGATGAGAATTTAACAGCTAGCGAGCAATGGGATATATGTAGAAGAACAATTAAGGAAGCGGCAAACAACGTCTTAGGACCAGAAGAATCCACTCCACGCAACAGTTGGTTCGACGATGAATGTGAAGATATCACTAAAAGAAAAAATTATGCATATAAACTTATGCAACAAAGAAGAACACGGGATAAGGAGCAAATGTACAAAGATCTTAGGAAGGAGGAAAAACGCATACATCGAAGGAAAAAGCGGACCTTCGAAAACCAGATTATGCAAGAGCTTCAATCATTAAAGGGGCAAAATGAAACTAGAAAGTTATTAAAGTAAACTATAGCTAGTTAAATATCCTAAATAAGACAAGAAAAGAATTTAAACCACGGCTGACGATGTGTAGAGACAAAAATGGACATATAGTCAGTACCGCTGACGCAGTACAAAGCAGATGGGTTGAGCACTTCAAAGAACTACTTGGTACCGAAGTGGAAAATGATGCGTCACCCCAAAAACCAAGAAATAACACTCACGTAGAACCTCCTTCAATATTTGAAGTGAAAGACGCAATCACACGACTCAAAAATAGCAAGTCCGCAGGAGTGGATTGTATCCCCGCAGAGCTCATCAAACATGGAGGTAACAGCATTATGCACCAAATTCACAACATAATAGTCAAAGTCTGGGAAGAAGAACAAATGCCAGAGGAATGGTGCACTGGAATCATATGTCCACTGCACCAAAAGGGAGATTTGTTGGAATGTAAAAATTATAGGGGTATAACTCTTCTGAATACAATGTACAAAATATTCTCCAACACCCTGTACAGCCGTTTAAGTACGTACGTGGAAGAAATCCTTGGAGAGTATCAAAGCGGTTTTAGGCCAGGTAGGTCAACAATTGACCAGATTTTTGTGCTACGTCAAATCTTAGAAAAAACCAATGAATTTAATATTGACACGTTCCATCTTTTTGTGGAATTTAAGTCAGCGTATGATAGCGTCCTAAGAGGTAAATTATACGAAGCCATGAATGAACTTAACATTCCCCATAAATTAATAAGGCTCGTAAAAACAAATATGAGTAAAGTGATCTGCAGAGTGCAAATACAAGGCGATATGTCACAAGCGTTTGAAACATATGCAGGGTTAAGGCAGGGAGACGCGCTGGCGTGCCTTCTCTTTAATATAGCGTTAGAAAAGACTATAAGAGATGCCGAGTTACACAATAGGGGAACAATCTTTAATAAATCAACGCAGATTATGGCTTACGCTGACGATCTGGATTTGATCGCACGTACTACACGAGGACTTAAAGAGATGACTTCCACCTTCTTGACAGCCGCACAAAATATGGGCCTTAAAATAAACGAGGAAAAAACCAAAATGTTAGCATCTATTCCAAATAACAGAGATAGAGCTAGAAACGCCGAAGAAAACTTCAGTATAGACCAATATAATTTTGAGGTAGTAAATAAGTTTACATATTTGGGTTCTCTCATAACAAACGATAATGACACATCTGAAGAAGTAAAACGGAGGGTACTGCTAGCAAACAAATGTTATTTTGGACTAAGCAAGCAGCTAAAAAACAAAAATTTAAGCCAGAAAACCAAACTAATAATATATAGAACACTCATCCTACCAGTGCTGACATATGGGTCAGAAACATGCACCATCTCCAAAACAGACGCAAATCTTCTGCTCGTCTTCGAAAGGAAGATACTAAGAAGAATAATGGGCGCATTCTGTGAGAATGGTATTTGGAGAAGGCGATATAATTTCGAATTGTACGAGAAGTATAAAAAAATAGTAAATGGTAGAGATGTAATATCCTTCATAAAAATAGGTAGGCTTAGATGGGCTGGACATGTGTCAAGAGCAAATGAAAATTACCCACCCAGACGAACTCTATTATCGGTCCCAGTGGGAAATAGGAGTAGAGGCAGACCACGACTGAGATGGAGGGACGGTGTGGACGAGGACGCAAGGAAAATCGGCGCGGCAAATTGGCAACGGTTGGTGATGAACAGAAACGACTGGCGAAATAGACTGGGGAAGGTCAAGGCTCAACTAGAGCTGTAGCACCACTGATGATGATGATGAATTAATTTTCATAGAACTAGTTCACTGCGAACGATTTGCATTATAAATTGTGTCTCAACTTCTAAAGAAGAAAATAATGAATGAATGAGATCATCTATTTATTATTTCGTGAATGGGATGGACTGACTAGTTTATAAAAAGAAATGGCGATTAGCCTCAGATAACAGATAATAATTCTTATGAATGTGACAATAACCAACGAACACATTAACCCTTTCGTTGGACGTTTGCCATGCTGTTTTTTCTGGTATTGTAATTTTGAAATAAACATTTTTAGTTGTAGTTAAAATGATTGATGCATTTACATAAAATATAATTTTATGTAAAAGTGAGAATGAAAATATGATATTTAATGTTCCTAGAAAATTCACTGATTTTTTTGCAAAGGTTCTTTTAGAAATAACCTAATTATAGATACCTATGAGTTTATTTATACGTAAATATAAAAATAAATCATACGTGAACCATATTTATATTTAAAACGGTTAATAAAAAACAAATCTTAATAATTTTTTGCAAATAAAAAAAATATTATTTGCAAAACATTTGAGAAATACATCTAAACTAAAACTTCATAATTACCTAAAGTATAAAACAATCTAAAAACTTAAAAAACTACAGATTTTCGTTTAAAAGCATAATTTTTCGAACTTCTAATCTACTTCTTCTATCAGTCAGGATTTGACCAGCTTTGAAAAAATGACGCTCACATGGTACAGATGTGGCCTCTAAGCATAAACGTTTTTTAATTAATTCAAATAACCTGGGATAGACTTTTGATCGTTCCTTCCACCAACTTAACGGATCTTCATTCCTGGCTAAAAGCGGTTCATTCATATAGTTGTCCAGTTTAATTATTCCGGTTGCAAGCAGATTATCAGAAGCACTTACGCTTTTTACTTCCCGATCAAAGTCATCCCAAAGGTCTGTCTTAATTTTCTTATTTTTGGGTTGATGGAGGGGTATATCTTCTTGACTATTATCTGAGTTAAGTTTAATGGCACCGACTTCACTTGTTAATTGTTCATAGACTATTTTACATTTATTTTCATCGAAAAAACCATACTTTTTGTATCGAGGATCTAGAATGGTACCTTGATATGCTAAATCATTGGCTTCATAAATTTGAAATATTTTTTCAATTTGCCTGATTAATTTTTGCACCATTTTATTGACTTGCTCAGGTGCATTTTCTTCAACTAAACTATCACGGGACAAATACATCTTTTACCTTATGATTTTAACCAAAGGAATTATTTTTGATAATGTAACGGTCTTTTCCGCACAAATTCCATTAGTGACATCTAGAAACAATTTCAATATTTGACCAGCATACTGAATAATTCTCCAGTCCTGAGTTGTTAAAGACGCATCCAAATCATTTCCTAAAAAGGCTAATGTAGAAATTATGGCTTCTTTGATTTCCAAAAAACGTGACAGCATTTCATATGTGGAATTCCACCGAGTAACAACATCTTGTTTTAATTTTAACGCTGGCAAATCCATCTGCTCTTGGGTTTGCTTTAGCTTGGTAAGGTCCTGTGAGCTTCTTTAAAAAACCTCGACTACTGATTTAACTTTTTTTATTGTCTCCTTAATTTCTCTTATACCTTCTTGAACAGCTAAATTTAGGGTATGTACAAAACACGATAAATGGCTCGACAGACAACGCCGCACTGCTGCTACAATGTTAGCCGCATTGTCGGTTGTACAAGCCGTAATTTTATTTTCTAAACCAAATTCTTTCACAACATCCAATAAAAATTTCGATAAATTTGTCGTTCACCGTAATTTACACAATCTATAAATCCGTAGACAATTGAAAATCCTCACTGAAAAAATTAACCGTAACAGCAATAAAACTCTCGTTATTAACAGAGGTCCATAAATCTGTTGTTAAATTCACAGCACTGGCACTTTTTAAACGGTTTTTTAACTTTTTTAGTTCTGAAAGATATAAATATGTCACAAGCACTTGAACTTCTCAAAAAAAATATTTTATTTTCAAAATTAAATTATAATTTACAGAAATATTTACTACAACTAAATAAGAACTAATAATAATAATCGTCGGCTTCTTCCTTCCTTCTTTATAGTCTCTGGTCTTAGGAATCTGCTGACTCTAGATAGTCGAGGAGCTTCTATCACATTTCTATATAGATTTGGTGACTTTCTGCTATGGTTTTCCTTGTGGGCAAAGAATATCCAGGATTTAGTATTTTGACAAAATTTTTAAATTCGATATCCTCCACTATAGAGATAGGCTGGTACTCTTTGACAATCATCCTAACTAACTGTAAATCCAAATTTCTAGCTTTTTGACTGGTAACGAGTTGAATTACATAGTCCCTGATAGAATTAAGGGGAGGAGGAGCAGGCTTTTTCTTAAGAATTATAACTGCTTTCTCTTTATCTTCCCCTGCTTTTCCTACTAGCGAAACTGATTTTGACGTTGAAGGTTGAGGTTCTTGAAATGTAATTTTTGATGTATGTCATTTTTCTATGTATCTCCCAACATTGAGATATTTGAGATTCATAGCAGGGTGTTTTATTCTTAAATGTCTTGATAAATTGCCCAGTGAACCACTTGCAATACTAATATCACATGAACAGTAATTACATTTTGCAGAGTTTTGGTTTTTATCGTTTTTCTCGAAATGATCCCATAAAAAAACTTCTATTTCGTCTGTTACTCATCCTTTGGGATTGATTAAGAATATAAATTATTATAAAGAAAAACTAACTAATCATATAATAATTTAAAACATTTAAACCTAAACATGCAATCGAAAGAAATGGTTCCGAACCCGAACTACTTGTACGGATTGAAAGACTGGCTGAAAACCGAAGAAAACCGAGCTCCGAGCTTGTGTGATTGAGACGAGACATCTGGCAACCAGTTATGTTAGGGATGGATTTCGATTTCGGTCCTGCAAATAGTTCTTTCACGAACTAGTTCATTTTTGTGAAATAGTTCTCTTGAACTAGTTCGTCTAAAAGAACTAATAAGCACACCTCTATTAAGTATTAGTTTGTATCGGATTAAACCAAAATTGATTGTAATGAAAATTTCATTATACACAGACGTTTCGATTTCTAATGTGGAAATCTTCATCTTATTTTTATGTAGACATAACTCTGTTTTTCAACGTGTCTCCACGTTCCATCGTTTTCGTGGTCTTCCTACTGATCGTCTTCCTATTGGGGAACCGTCTCTCTTTACTACTCTATTTGTTGTCATTCGGCTTATATGATCGTTCCAATCTACTCTTCTACTTCTTACCCAGTCCTTGATGCTCTCCACCTTGCATCTATGTCGGATTTCTGTACTTCTAGCTCTGTCCCATAGTTTCTTACCATCAATTCTTTTAAGAGTTGTTATCTCTGCTGTTCTAACATTAATTTTGTCCTCTATATCAGGTCGTGTTTCTCCCGCATATGTCATTACTGGTCTGATGATTGTTTTGTAAACTCCGCATTTCATTTCTTTCCCGATATTTTTATTTCTCCATATTGTTTCGTTCAAGCAACTTGAAGATATGTTTGCTCTATTCACTTGATCTAACACTTCTGTTATGTGACCTTCCAGCTCCAATTTACTCTTAGTAAATTAACTGTTATAACCATGCATTTTGACTTTTTTTGGTGAAATTAACACGTTCAATTTTCTGGCGGTTATATTAAATTAGTGAAGCAGACGTTACAAATCATCTTTACTTTGAAAGAGTAGTATTGTGTCGTCTGCATAGCAGATTATTTTAAGT
Source organism: Diabrotica undecimpunctata (assembly GCF_040954645.1). Taxonomy (NCBI): domain Eukaryota; kingdom Metazoa; phylum Arthropoda; class Insecta; order Coleoptera; family Chrysomelidae; genus Diabrotica; species Diabrotica undecimpunctata. The sequence continues at coordinate 28,424,310 of NC_092806.1, read as the reverse complement.
TGTTTTTCACCCATTTGGTATCCTTTTTAAATTCCTTACTTTTTCATTATTTCATCCATGATCAAGTTGAATAATAGAGGACTCAAAGAATCTCTCTGTCTGATCCTATTGCCAGTTTCAATTGGATCAATTAGGTCTTTTTCTACTTTTACTTTTATTGTGTTGTTTTGGTATTTGGTTTGGATGCGGGGCAGTAGAGGGTTACATTTGAGGGCACAAATTTCGCATGAAAACTCGTCCCCCTCCCAATACAAATTGACGTGTTTTTTTAATTTTAAATAAACTCTTGGTTAATGATTTTTTGGGGGGGTCAAATTTTCGTTGGAACACACTGTATAATCATGGGAGAATTACGCGTATTATGAGAAGCTTGAGATATTATATGAATCTATATTGGGAACAAAATACAACTGTACAAGGCAAATACTAGTATACCATAAAGAGAGGAGTTTCTAAGGAGTTGCGATTACTTTTTAATTTATACTCCACGTTGTCACTAGAAGATATCAGGAAAGACATTAAGATAAATGACAAAACCATACAGAACGATATAATTAAAACGAAGAAAAAAAAAGGAGATAATAAGCACATGAAAGTTAGAATAGTTATCACAACTTGTGTGCACAAGTGTGGTTAGAATATCAAATGTAGAAATTATAAATATCCAACGCGAAGAACAGCGAAGTGTCAGATTCCTGGAAGAACTAGAAGAGGAAGACAGGAGAGCAGTAAGAAAAGACCAACAAACATAATAAATGGGAGACAGTTTTGTAAAACATTCTATCTATCTATACAGCACTTGCTGTCCAATTTTGGACATAGGCCTTCTCTTTCTTCTTCCATGTCTCTCTATTGTAGGCAGTTTGTATCCACTTCGGACCATCTCATTTGTGGCCTTCCCCTTTTTCGTTTGTAACTATATGGTCTCCAGTGTATAATCATCTTATTCCATCTGTCGTCTTTCTGTCTTATGGTATGTCGAGCGAACTTCAACTTAAGTTTTGCTATCTGCGTTAATACATCGGTTACTTTTGTTTTTTTGCGGATCCAAATATTTCTTTCTTGTCTGATAGCCTGATGTTTAGCATTTGCTTTTCCATGGTTCTTTGGGTCTTTGCTATTTTTTCCGTGTTTTTCTTTGTAAACGTCCAAGTTTGAAAACCGTAGGTGAGAAAAAGAGGTATACATTGGTTGAAGACTCTTGTTTTTAAATATTGGGGGTATTTTCTATTTTTTAGTATATAGGAAAGTTTTTCGAAGGATACCCAATCCAACCGTGTCCTTCTCTTTATTTCTCCGGTCTGATTTTCTTTATTTAATTTAACTAGTTGTCCCAAATATACATATTCTTTTACTTGTTCTATAGTTGTTTGTGCAATTGTAATTATTAATTCTTCTGGTTGGTTGGTCATAATTTTCGTTTTATTATAATTCATTTGTAGACATATTTTTGTTGATTCGCTATTTAATTCATCCATCATATTTTGTAATTCTTCCCTTTTATCTGTTATTAATACAATGTCGTCTGCATATCTCAAGTGATTCAAGTATTGGCCATTTATGTTAATACCCCGTTTTTCCCATTGTAATTTCCTCATAACATCTTCCAAAGCTTGATTGAATAGTTTGGGTGATATAGTGTCGCCCTTTCTGACTCCTCGCCGTATCTTAATGGGCTCCGTTAGTTCAAATATTTTGATGGATGTTGTTGCTTGATCATATAAATTGGAAATTAAGTCTATAGTCTATTCTCCCATTTTGTAAAGACTTCTTTACTGCCCAATATTCCACCTTATCGAATGCTTTTTCAAAGTCTACAAATGCCATATACATTGGGATTTGATATTCGTTGGCATTTTCAATTAATATTTTTATCGAAAGCAGATGGTCGCTTGTACTGAATCCTTTTCTAAAACCGGCTTGCTCTCTTGACTGGTAATTATCTAGTTTGTACATTACATTCAGTAGCGTTATGGGCCTATAGTTTTTCAGATATTTTCTATCGCCTTTCTTAAATAGTAATTGTGTTATTGCCTCGTTCCATGTGGTGGGTATTTGTTTTGTGTTCAATATTTTATTCATTAGTACATAAAGGACTTGTAGGTCAGAGTTAACGTTCTTTATTTTCAGTTCTAACTGATTAAGGATTTCTTGGGTTGGTTTTTGTTCTGTTTTATAGAGATTTGCATAATATTCGTGCGTTATCTGTAAAATTTCTTTTATATTGTTGGTCTCCACTCCTTCTTTGTTCTTTATGCTATTAATTTGTATGTTTCCCAGGTTCTGATTTAAGCACTTCATGTTTCTATTTTTTTCAATTGTTTTCTCTATCTTTTCTTCCTGTACTTTCCGTTTACACTCCTTGATATTTTTTCTAATAGTTTTGTTTATTTCTTTGTATTCAATTTTATTTCTGTCCCCTTGTTCTAGTAATGTTCTTCTTGTGTTCATAAGAATCTTTGTTTTCTGTGATATGAAACTTTCTTTTTTTGTTGTTGTCTGTGCCATTTCTTTACCCACTTCCATTAGAGTTTCAGTAAATATCATGTTTATTTCATCGATATGTCTGTGTTTTATATCTTCCTTGGTCGGCAATGTTTCCTTTATTCTCTCTTCGTACGTCTGCTTTTCTTGTTTTAGTTTTTCCATGTCTAATTTCTATTTTTCATTTTCTTTCTTGTTTCAAATCTACTATCAATGATCAGCTTGGCTCGGACTAGTCTATGGTCGCTACCAGTTTAGAAGCTTTTTAGAGCTGTTACGTCTTTAACCATGGTTTTTTGCGTTGAAAGAATATAATCAATTTCGTTTTTAGTTTCACCATTGGGACTAATCCATGTCCATTTTCTTTGGGGTTTTTTCTTAAAGAATGTATTCATTGCATATAGTTGCTTATCCTCCAAGTAATTCATCAATGTATATCCTCTATCATCTCTTTTGCCGTATCCATGGTGTCGTACTTTGTCTTCTTCTTTATATAGTTGTTCTTCTATTTTGGCATTGAAGTCCCCGATTATTAGCGTTAATTTTGATTTCTTTTCTTCCATAGCTATTGTTATGTCTTCGTAGAAATGTTCAATATCTTCATCGCTGTAGGTACTTGTTGGAGAGTACACCTGTATCATTTTTAAGGACGTTCTTTTTACTATACTTTTTACTACTACTAAACTTTTACTTTTTCGTGTCTGGATCCGACTACAGTTTTTCTGCCCAATATCGGGCTACGTCTATACCCTTTGTATTTGCGAGCCATAAATCATCGAGAGTGCACTGTGATGGGCAAAGTCTACATACTCTCAGGTGCTCCACGTTCTGTATTTCCCCACATTCACAAAGTGCGTCGCTGTCTGTCTTGATGCTCCATTTAATAAGGTTCTGTTTTACAGGGGCAACACCTGTGCGTATGCGATTGAGTGTCCGCCAGGTTCTCCAGTCCAGGTTCATTCCATTAGGTATTTCTGGATGTAGGGGGAACAGTTCGGGTGATTTGACCCTGACATTTCTCATAAACCTTTTCCTTGATTTAAGTCGGCTGATTCCTGATGGTTTGTCAAACCCGTATAATTGGTGTCTTTCATCGAAGGTTTGCCTGAACTTCTCCACATATTGTGAGGCGCATCTACGGTCGTCTGGTAATGCAAATCCAGCTACCCGGTGCAGTAGAGGTAGAGGGGTAGGCTTCATACAACCGGTAATTATTCTACATGTTTCATTTAACGCCATGGTAACTTGTTGGGCGTGTCTAGATCTACCCCAGACGGGACAAGCATATTCCCCTGTTGAGAAACATAAGGCCTCAGCTGTTGTCTTCAAGACCTGGGGGTTTGCACCCCACTTGCTCCCTGCAAGTTTCCGGAGAAGGTTGTTTCTCGTAGAAACCTTTTGTCTTGTGCTACTTTTGTCTTGTACTACTACTACTACTAAAACATTACTATGACCAAAAATGTTAATATATGGGAAAATTTAATTAGGCAAATTCATATATATGCAAAGAGAGTGTTGATTATAAAGATATATTTTATGAACTTTAATTTTGTTTACTGTTTATAATCTTACTTAGTCCGTTACAAGTGCTTTTAGGTTCTTATAATTTCGAGTGCATTCACTCATTAAATATTTTAAAAATCATATTCTATTTATGTTTATATAATAATATTTCTAGGTATTATAATCAATAGATGTTTGATCAAAATACTATATTAATTATTTGTAATTTAATTCGTATAAATGTACAGTATTCAACAAACTCATACTAGGCTTATTTGCAATAATAACAGTTTTTACATTATGTAGTTTATCATAAAATTGCCACATGGGACAATCTCATAAGTATGTGCGTATATGTTGCACTATTCTAAATAAAGGTACTAAAAAGTTTATTGCCACAATTAGTTAATCATTATTATGGTTTTTAATCTTAGAATAAATCTTTTACAATAACTTAAAAGTACTATGCATTAGTAGTATCTTTTTTATAGCAGCAAAATATTTGTTTGTGTAGTAGTGATGCTGAAATAGATTATATAATAACTAAACTTATCATTAGATATCGTATATTATTTATAATAATCAATTTGTTATTATGTAATTAACGTAGTTGTGCTTCTATATACGTATAGAACAGCGCTGCAGGCTTTTTAGGATGCTGGTTTCCAAAAATGTACTTATTTCCGTCCATTTGGTTACTTTTTCTCTCGAATCTCTTACGCCTATTTCTGACAAGTCTTGATTTACTGCTTTCAACCATTTCTTCTTTGGACGTCTTCTTCTTTCTTTCCCAGTTTCCCTCATTTAGTATTGTTTTAATATTTCGGTTCTCTGGAATTCATATAATGTGACCAAGCCATCTAGCTCTTTGGGCTCGTATTTTTGCCGTAATTATTGTTAATTATCTGCATTATGTTTGCAACATAAAAATATTTACAGAAATTAAAAGGTTTTCTGTTTTCATAGTTCATATTGATGTCTAATAATTAATACATTTAGAATAACAGAAAATTTTAAAATGTTTTTGACAATTATTTTTGATTTATTGCGATGCACGCCTGGTATGCCAAAAGCTGTTTTGGTTGAGGTCCTTCTAATAAACCGCCACCCGACATTACAGCGATACCACCAGATAATGACACTTTTGAATCTACCATGAACGTAATAAATAAAAAAAATTCTTTCCTCTACTTTCTTCTTTCTCAGTAATTCAAAATGAATACCATTTAGATTCCAAGAAGCAGAATGAAATTTACTAAAGCCAATAAAAGGTTTCTTAAAAATCTGCAAATTTAGTAAAACTGATAAAAGGTTTCTCAAAAAAGTTACAGACTTACTAGGAGGGGAAAAGTTTGTCATGCTTCCCAGTGTCGTCATGTACAGCTGGTTCCTAAAAATACTGATACGACTCTCAAAGCGTGTTTTGTAGAAAATTGAGCAGTGTATTTTGTAGGATAAATACTTATTATTTACATACTGTCACTGTCACTGCCAAATCTTAAAATTTGTCAGATAACTTAGTCTGTTCAACCTTAAAAATAACTCCACATGCTAGCAAAAAACTAAAAGCAAGAATTGTAACAAAATTAGAAGATGGTTGGTCACTATCTGCCGTAGCGAACCATTTTAACGTAAGCAGAACAACAGTTTTTAATATTAATAAAAGATGGAGAGAACAAGAAACTCTTGAAAGAAACCAAGGTTTTGGAAGACCAAAAATATCTACCGCTCATGAAAATCGTACGCTTTTGAAGAGATTAGAAGAGAATCCTTTTGAAGATGCAAAAACTTCAAGAATTATGTCACAGTTTTCGGGAAGAAAGACAACAACTTGGCGCAGAATTAAAGCATTGCGTCTTAAATACCGAACTGCAGCAAAAAAACAAGCTCTTACACCACAACAGAAGCAATCAAGACTTATATTTGCTTTAAACCATTAGCTACAAAATCAAGATTTTTTTACAGGGTAATATTTACAGATGAGAAAATTTGTCAATCTTCTAAAAAGGGCAAAATTGGGGTGTATAGACCAGATAATAATAGATTTAATTCTCTATATGTTAAAAGATATCGAGCACCTGGTCATTTTAGTGCAATATTCTATAAAACATTATGTTTCACAGTGTAGAATAGTTGTATCCAGAAAATAATTTTATCCTCCAACAAGATAGTTTTCCTGTTCACACTGCAAATATAATAAACCAGTGGCTAAAGAATAACAACATCGAAACCTTTCCATGGCCCAGCTACAGTCCAGATTTAAACTTAATCGAGAATATGTGGGGGGTTATTATAAAACGGTTGTATCGGCGTAATTTTATACCTCAAAATACTGAAGAGCTGTGGCATTAATATTAATTTATTCTAACATACCTAAATTTAGTATCGTTTTGGTCTTCCAGACCCCCTCTTTCTTTCGAGAGTTTTTTGTTCCCTCTGATAGTGCCCAGTTATATTTTAATTTGGTTACAATTCTTGCTTTAATATACAGTGTGGAAACCACTTATGGAATAAAATTGTTTGTGTCCTTATTTTAGAAAATAATAAAAAACATTGAGATACATTAACTTTTAAATTTAAATGTGCGATTTTTAAACATAAATTTGAATGTATTTGATTATGAATAATACAAGGTGAAATTTTTAAATTAAGTATAATGTTCTTCAAGACAATTAATTCATAGAATACTCGAGGTAATTGATTGGATTACATTAAAATAAATGCTCAAAAATAAATGTTCTCCACCTTGTTGTTGGCAATAACACAGTCTCCTATAAAACTCGTCCCGAACTTCGTTTAAAGTTTGAGGTGAAATATTCCGTATTTATGTAGTTATCCTTTCTTTGAGGTCTTCAATGCTAGTTGGTTGTGTTGCATATACTTTGTTCTTGAGATAACCCCACAGAAAAAAATCCAAAGGCGTAAGATCTGGCGACCTAGCTGACCACTCAATAGTACCCCTTCGTCCAATCCATTTATTGAAGAAGATTTCATTCAAGTAATTTCTCACCATTAAAGCATAATGGGGTGTTGCACCGTCCTGATTTAACCAGACAGTTTCATGCGGTAGGGTCGGATCTATTGGATTAGGATATAAGTTAGCCAACTGAGGAAGAACATCGTCTCTTAGCATGCTTAAATATTTTTCCGCTGTCAAATTACCATCTACAAATATAGGACCAATAATATTATCTCCTATAATACCTGCCCAAACATTAAACTTTTGAGGATACTGAGTGTGTGTCTCACGCATCCAATGAGGATTTTCCGCTGACCAATATCTACAGTTTTATCGGTTTACCTCTCTGTTCAATGTAAATGTTGATTCGCCAGAAAAAAGAATTGTGTCAAGAGCTATTTCATTTGTGTTAATTTTATCCATCATTCTTTCGCAGAAATCCATTATACAATTTGGATCGTCTTCTGTTAGCTCCTGCACAAAAGTCAATTTATATGGATGAAGTTTTTCTTCATGGAGACACCTTAGGACAGTTGTGTGGCTCACAATATTTTGACGTGCATTTTGACGTGAACTTGACGTTGGATTCTCTGCGACACTTAACAAAATATTAACTTTCACCTCATCTTCAAATTCTCCCCGTAACAGATCATCATTAAAATCTGAATTCGGTGGGTCTCAGATAAATATGTCATTTTTATTTCTGCAAGAAATTAGCTTTTAATTACTAATTTATTATTTTAATGTAAAATGTCAACACACCAACAACTGGTTGATAACAATCCGCATTATTTACCGATTTAGTTTAATTAGCAGACTATCTCGACAGTTTTTACCTATTCATGGCAAAAAATGTTAACACGGTTACTAAACAGAAATTTTACCCAATATACTGATACTTACAGTAGAAGTGTATTGTCTGTATTTAGCTAATTTAAAATTATACCATAAAACGTGATATATTATTAATTTCAAAATTTCACCTTGTATTATTCATTATAGACCCTACATGATATAGTTGTTGAAATCAGGTTTTTAAGAATCTTTTAAAAACATAAAAATATACAGGGTGTTTCAATAAAAATAAGGATTATAGACTATGCCAGACTTGCGTGGATCACCCTGTGCATTAAAATTTAGGTTTAAAAAGCGAACATTTAAATTTAAAAGTTAACGTATCCCAGAGTTTTTTATTATTTTCTATAATAAGGACACAAACAATAATTTTATTCCATAAGTGGTTTCCACACTGTATTGTTGAGTTGTTTGTTTTATTTTTTAACAATAATAAAAATAATAACAACAACCCTATTTTATGTAAAAACCATCACATATACTTTTTACAAAATGCAGGAATTCAAAATAATATCAAAATTTAGACCTTAATAATTATTACAATTTATATATAATCAATTGTTTGTTTATTTTATTATTTGCCATAATAAATATAATATAATGTCAGAACAATCAAATACACTGCTCAAAATGATCAAATCGTACTAAGAGTAGTAGAAGTTTTATCAGTTTTTTTTTTAGGAACCAGCTGTACATAATAAATTTATTACTCGACTACCTAGACAAAAAATTATAGAAATTAATACTGACCATTATCGGAAGAAGCTTTATTATAGAGCTGTCCCTTGAAACAAGAAACAGACACAAAACTCAACCTGGAAGCAAAAAAGAAGTTGGATATATCTCTTAGACATTTGTGTAAAAGATTTGTTTGTATTGTGTCCACGACGAGACTAAATAAACGAATCTCTTTTTTTTGATAAAATGAAAGATATTTGAGTTTTTCGTGAAAAACCGATTAAAAACGTGTTTTTTTACGAAATTTAATTCCTAATAAAGGAATAAGTCAAAAAATATGCGCTAAAAATCTATAAAACCTTTTTTGCTTAAAATGTGACCCTCTGTCCAATGGTGCAGATATTTACCTTACCGCCCCACAGGTAATAAGCACACATCGGCACAGGGTGTAGATTTTGCTTGTTGAAGTATTCCCTAGCTACTGTTAGAATTTGAAGGAAATGGATGTATCTTTAAGTAAATCGGAGGTGAAATCCTTCATAATCTGGACTAATTGTTTATACTTATTATATGTCTATGAGGAATAAAATAAAAAATGTCTATTCTAGTATTATCATTTGAAATTGGAGTACAAGCTCAAGGGATTTAATTTTACTCTCAAGATTATTTTTGGAAATCATATTTTCTCTGGCCGCCATTTCTATTGTTTTTCTATTTTTTTTTGTTTTCAATCTCCCTATTTTTATTTTTGAAGTCCATATCCACTGCCATTGATGATGCTCCTATTACAATCCTACGTGTTTTTTTACAAAAGATCTGTTCTGATATTTCTCTTTGCACGAGTCTCATCAATACCATTAGTTGACGCATGTTTTTGCACACAATGTCCATTTTTTTTAAATTATGACATTATCGTCTAGACTAACTGAGCATTAATAATTGTTTGTTTGTGGTTTTGATTAATACTTATAAAATATGAGTTCTTAAGTTGGAATCTTATGTTTAACCTACAGTAGATGATGCAATATGATAAGCGAAATTTACGGAAAAGTACTGGAACAGGACCCAACTTTTTATCTAGTTGTTGATAAGGTCAAATAAGTACAATATATATATATATATATATATATATATATATATATATATATATATATATATATATATATATATGGAGAAAGTCAGATCAGACAAAAAATCCGTAAGTTAAGGTGAACGCTATCGAACATGGGCCTCTTGTTTCTTGAAAATAAATACAATATTAAGAACAACTTTTATTGTTGTCTCTAACCAGAGCTCTAAAACAGAATGAAGCTCTAGCCTAAAAATAACCAAATCAACATTTGTTCAGCGGTTTGACCCAAATCATCAACTATTTTTCTCCGTTTTTTGAAATTAAAATTTGGTCTATAGAAGTGGTTAAAGTGTTATAGTTTACACTTTTTTTCTTTATTTATTTAGAGATATCGCTGTTTTCTCCCAAGGTAATGTAATAATACGACGTCCTTTTATCGACATACTAGTAGTGAAAACAATACGTCTCAGAATATTTTATTTGTTTTTTTAATTTTTTGTCAAGTACGAATTGCATTGATAAGTTTTGACAACCTAAATAATATATTTTCAGATTTTAGAAAAAAAAAAGTCAAAAATGCTGTTTACAATAATTAAGATCTCAAAATCTGATAATAAAATATTGTCTAGGTCCTTTCATAAAATCTAATCTATACAAAAATTTTAAGCAATACTGCATAAATGAGTATGTAATTATAAGTATTATGATGCTTATAGAGGAGCAAATGTGGACACTGATTAGATATTACTAATGGCAAAAGTAAAGATGTAAATAATTAAAACTAATATTATCAAGGAAAAAAAGGAGAGAATGAAATATATAAATAAATTGAATACACAAGAAACAAAAGAACAGTATTCAGAAGAATTGACACGGAAACTGAGAATACAACGATACAGATATAGAAAAGAAATTAAACAACATAAAACAAACAGTTAATAGAAACTGCAGAACAAATAATGGGACCCCAAGAAATCAAAATATCGAAAGCATGGTTTGATGAAGAATATCACAAAAAAGGTCAACTTAAAAACCTCGCGAGAAAAGAATGGCTAGAGAGTAAGAGGCAGGAATAACTGCAACAATACCGAATACAAAAACAAAAAGCCACTAAACTTTATAGACGAATGAAAGAGAAATAGGTCTCTAAGCAAATGCAATAGTTAGAAATAAATAATAAGGACAACAAGAGATAATATATAATAGAGATGCAGAGGAAGACGCACCTACTTATCTAGAATTCATAGATGTAGTCCAGTAAATAATAATAAAAAAACTCCAACGCCAAACGAAATTGACAACGAACTAATTATAAACGGAGGAGATGAACTGATAAAGCGGATGTATAAATTATTGGTCAAAATTTGGAAAGACGAAACCATCCCTGGAATGGCAGAATGGAAAACGGAAACATCATACCAATTTTTAAGAAGGGAATCCAACTAAGTGCCACAACTATGCAGCTATTATGTAACTTAACACAACGTATATGACCCTGAGTACAATTATAAGAAACCGACTAAATTTTTATACAGAAACAACAGGACATATTAACACAGACTTAGAAAAGGTAGATCAACAGTAGACGCAGTACACGTGCTGACGCAAACCAGCGGAGAAACTATGAACATGACATATAACTACAAATATTTGATCATCGACTTCCAACAGGTCTTCGACATTATATACAGACAAAAATTATTAAACTAAATTAAAAGAATGGAAATACGTGCAAAGTTAATAGGGCTAACTAGAATAACAATAAAGGACTCATCAGCAGGAATTAAAACAAACGAAGGATATTCAAGCGACAACAATATATAGAACGTGGCGTAAGACAATGAGATAGTTTATCAATGGCGCTATTTAGATCGTCCTAGAAGTACTTCAGTCGTCAGAGACGAAAATGCCACTCAACCTCTAAAAATCATACGAACTAGCTGAATTTTGCCAAAAATATTAATTTTGGGACCCCAAAAAGATGCAAAAAAGTTTACCACTTTTACCCCCGGGCTTTCCCCTAAAACCCACCCGTATGGAGGTAAAAACGCAAAAAATCGATTTACCAAGAATCTGTACTCCGTAGAAAAAAATGTTTTAAATAAAAAATGTAGCTGCGATAATTATTAAAATGTTAAAATGTTTATTATCACTTTTTGTGTAGAATAAACCGTTCTCTCAGAAACAATGCTTGAGCGACCGTCGATTTTGAATGTCAGTTACGTGCGAGAAATCAATGTTCAATAAAATTTGTATCAGCTCGACGGTCAAAATTCGATATCTTTTGATCCAAGTGATCTATCGACAAAAATCCAGATGTGTTTCAATGGTAAAGAGTGCAGCTTTCGTACGAAGTTTTTGTATTTTGCCGGGAATAACCTCAGTTTTTATAAAGGTATTAAATAAATAAACGTGGCGCAATTTTTGCCATTTTTTAAGATTCTCGTGAGATCAATAAAATTGATCACTTTCGTTGACCAGTCATAGTAAAATTTACATTTTTAAACATCTGGTACGTCTATCTGGTGATCTATCCAAACTTAAAAAGTACAGAACGTAATAACTTTAAGGCAGTTTAACGGCTCTTTGTGGGTGATACACGAGTTGATGTCTCAGAAACGATAATGTTGTTTATTAACTTTGTAAAAAATCGTCCTCCTCTTCTTTAAGGTTTAGGATGGCTCGAGCATAGGTTAGAATCGTCTGGCAGTCAACAGCTAATAGCTGATCAGCACTTTGTAAGATTATCTTCAAATCTTTCACCAAAATTCTGCATAGGGACTGCCGGCTAATGCTCAATTGATTGACACGTCGAATTGTCGATGTTGCGTTCCCCTTCGACATTTTAGGCAACAGCAGCGATATTTTCAGCAGAACGGCTGCTACGGGACAGCCGGGAAGCAATTATTGAAATTGCGCACGTTCTTATTTTGGATCACCTGCTACTACGATTACCGCTCTCTCCAATCTGGAACATTAACGAGCCCAAAGAATACATGATGCAGGGGAAAAGTGTTGTCCTAATCGATGAAAAAAAGGATAGCCCAAGGACTCAGAAATTAGTGACTCTTTTAAGTCTAGAAATAAAAACATAAAGAGAATGAATGATGAGGTGACTCCGGTCTCGGGCTATCTTCATCACAAATATTAAGAGAGAAGGTGTTTTGACAGAAACATACTACTTTTGACTTCAGACTCACAATCAAAGGCTTTTCCAGAGCTCAAAGGCAGACCAAGAAACAGATAAAATAGCTGTTGTAACGTTGACTAAAGAAAATTCACACAAAACCAAAAGAGGGGCGAAACTGGTAAAACCCTAGGGTAGAAAAAACTAAAATCTGTAAACCTTAGCGAACAGACTAAGTCATATAGAAACGTTGTCATAGCAATTATTGAAAGATAAAAATATACTTCAAAGGAATACTACAAAAAACAGAAGTCAGATAAAAATTTAATTTCGCCAAAATATTACGTAAAGAACCGAATAGAATAAGGAAAGAGACGGCACAAACGGAACGTGGAGGTTGCATTGAAGATAAAACAAGCTGCAGAAACGTCAGCGATCTATAAAGTTATACCTAAGAATTCTCAGATAAGTATACCTTCGCTCCAAAAGAAGTCACGTGAATTTACTCGAAATGGTCGAGAGATTCTGAAATAACTGCACTTCCCTGACTCTGAAACTAAACTGATACCGCTAGACATATGACAACACACTGTATTGAAGACCATAACTTACGGTTCTAGGAAAAATAAAATGGCTTTTATTAAAAGAAATGGTAGATTAGGACAACACATAAGCAATAAACTGATTTGAGCCATATAAGTCAACGAATCTGAAGGGAATTTATTCAATACTTCTATAAAATCTTCTATACAAAAAATTGTATATGTGATGTATCATAATGCAGGCTGGCTTAAGACTGGGGTCCATACCTTTCTTGCCAATCCATTTTACATTGGAGCTTAAACAACCACGTCCCATGAACACATGAGTCAGACGATAGTTCTTCCTACGTTCACGGGCGACCCATATCTTAAAATTGTTGATAAGACTCCTGATTCCTTCCCCCTTTTTTCCGTCTATCACTGCTGTCATTCATTCATCACTCTCTCCATTTAATGTATTCCCTTTTCCTTTGATTATTATCGTCTTAAAGTATTCATCCTATCCTCCGCCATCGCATCTACTGGTAGCATACCAGCCAGCACTATCACCGATTCTACTTCACGTGTCACATAGGAATTATCCGGTGTTGGCGATTACCATAGCGATTGCTTCTCGACCTCGATACATGTTTTCTTCCCAATTCTTTATGGCCTTCCATTTTGTTTTTAAGGATCATACTGCGCCTCAGTTATATCTATCACCCTCTCTCTCTCTGTTTTGTCTATATTTCGCTCTCTCTCTCTTTCAGAGAGACAAGGGTTTTCACATAAAATGTTTTTCAGTTTTGTAAGCATAGTGGTCTTTACCACCGCTGAGATCATAAATATAGAAGCTGCTCATATTTTTCCAAATTCATATTTGGTGATAACTATACACACACAACCTATTTCTCTTCCATGCCTTAAGGGTGGTTTTAAACTAGAGGTTATTCTCATTGTCACATTATTTCTCCCATCTATCGACCACATACTCTGGTTCACTAATCTCAGATTCGGTACACTCCTAGTAACAACATTCATCATTCTCCATCTGCTTATATTTCTCCAAATTCATATTTGGTCATATGTGCCAACCATACACAGCATAATTCTCTTATTCTATCCACAAAACCAATTGCTCTTTCAAGCCTGAGGGCTGGTTTTACTAACGGCCAGTCTTATTGCCACATTATAATTTCTCTTATCTATCCACCACCTACTCTAGCTCACCCATCTCAGATTCTCTTCACTCACTCCAACTCAATATTCACAATTTCATCCTGTATCGTTTTCCACATAATGTCCTAAGTAAACAATCGAAACAAGTACATGTCTAGTACATAGAGCAAAACACGTAAGTAAACATTTGAAAGCTTTTAACTCATAAAAATAAATTTCTTTAAACTCACAGAAATAAATCTTGTAACTACATCCGTCTTAAATTTATTAGTATAAGGATATTTATATAATCTGTTATAACGTTTATTCAGCATACAGTGAATGAATGACGTTGTTTCAAATAAAAGTCAAGATAGATAGTATGAAGAAATATATAAAGCTTCAAAAAAATTAAAAGGTATCATTATTACTAGATCTAGTGTAACGTATACAGAAAGTTCTTAAAATGGTTAATGCACCAAATCGTAAATTCTTGTACACAGCTGCTGCTGCAGGTAAATATTTATAGATTTATTTTTTTTTTTTTTTGTCATTACTGCCTATAATAGGCGCAGTTCCCTTTACCATGCCAAAATTTAGTATTTTAATCTTAAAATTTGCTTAATATTTGATATTTACTTTTTATTTTTATTAAATTATAATCAATTTATTTTTTGTCTAAAGTGTATTTTTTGGTGCTGTTAATTACTGTAGAGCTCTTCTCATCCAGAAACATGCTCTGAGTTAAGTGCTGGTGAAGTTAAAGCAGTCGTGATACAAAAACGCTTAATCATATACTTTGGTGAAGATTGTAGAACATAATCTACCAACTTTCTCTGGTTTATCAAAAAAGTCAATATAAATTCTATTCTTCTTCTTCCTCCTCTTTATAAGCAATTATGCTTGTTCATTGGCGGATTAATACCTCTATGGAAGGTTGTCACTCCATCTTTTGCGCGGTCGTCCAATACTTCTTCTGCCGATTGATGACTTATCTCTTGCTATTTTGAAGACATGGGTCTCCTCCATTCTGCTTATGTTGTAATTCCATTCTTTTTTTTTATTTTGTGTCTATTCATTTATACACTGTAGGCAGTACTCTCATCTCTGCCGTTTTCAGTAGCATTTGTGTTGTGGCTGTGTCTTATTTCTGAGGCATATGTCATTATTGGTATTACATTGGCTTTATAAATTCTTGACTTGAGCTCAGTATAAATGTGTCTGTTTCGCCATATAGTGTTATTAAGGCATCCTGCCAGTCTATTTGCTTTTTGTACTTAATCTCACTTCTTTGTCCAGGTCTCCATAGCTGGACAGTATAATTCCAATTTCTATTTCCATTACTTGTTCAATACTGATGCCATCAATTTCTATTTTACATCTGATTGATTATTTGCTGATTACTATTGTTTTAGTTTTCTGAGATGAGATTGTCATATTAAATTCTTTTGCTCTTATGTTAAATCTGTGGACCAGTCTTTGCAGACTATCTTCATCTTGGGCTGTTAATATTGCATCGTCTGCGTAGTAGAGTATTTTTATTTCTTTGTTTCCCATTCTATATCCTGTTTCTTTGTTAATGCTTTTGATGATTTCATCCAGGATTAAATTGAAGAGCATAGGGCTCAATGAGTCTCCTTCTTTTATTCCGCTGCATATTTCAATGGTTATATAAATTCTCTGTATAAAAAAAAATATTCTTCAGCAGAAGTTTGAGTCACTTAAAGAGAAATGAAAAGAACGTGATGCAGCAGATATATTGACAATATCACTAACTTTAAATCAATCAAGTAATACTTCAGACACGAATGGTTTCTGAGTCTCATTCAAATGTTCTTTCCAAAAAAAATTAATAATGATAAATAGGCCGAAGAACAGCTACTGAAGGTTTTGAAAGGTTCTTTGAAAGAATTTACAGATAGGAATGGTATCACCAAAAATATTAAAAACAGTGAACAAAACTCCAGTAAGAGAGATCTCTTCCAAACAATTGTGTGTTTAGTTCCACATGTCAGTGTCATTAGAATAAAACTTAAATTCTTGCATCTTTTTTGTAATTTTATCTCTGATATTTTTTCTCAAAACAGATCGTATGACATCTGCCTCACTATTTCAAAATATATGTTTCTTCTGGACATCTTGAATTGAGAGTTTCGTATAACAATTATTAATTTATTTGTAATATTATGCTAAGTGTTAAAAGATAGCTGATACAATACCCAGTAGTTTTATTTTTGTTTTTTTTTTTTCAGCCAATATCGCGACATTCATTTGCGGTACTGCCTTGGGTTGGACTTCACCAGAAATTCCATTACTAAAAAATATAACTACCAGTCCATTGGACCACGAGTTATCAGTTTCTGAAGAGGGATGGATTGGTTCCTTTTTGCCACTAGCAGCTGCTATCGGGCCAATTGGAGGAGGCATTCTTGCCAATTTAATTGGACGGAAGAAGACTATCCTCATAGGGGCGATACCGTTTCTGGCAGCCTTTGCGTTGAATATTTTTGCACGCTCCGTTTTTATGTTCTATTTATCAAGATTTATCTGTGGTTTTGGTACAGGTATTATATTCACAGCACTACCTATGTACATAGGAGAAATATCAGATAACGAAACGAGAGGCACTTTGGGTTCTTTCTTGCAGCTTTTCGCTGTACTTGGACTTCTTTTCTCATACTCTTTGGGGCCCTTTATCTCTATAAAAGTTTTTAATACCATTCTTCTATGTATTCCTGGTATATTTATGGTTCTTTTCTTCTTTTTTATACCAGAGAGTCCGTATTATCTCATTCAAAGTGGAAAAATTGAAGAAGCGATTGCAGCTCTTTCAAAACTTAAAGGAATAGAAAAGAAATTTGCCGAGAAAGAAGCAGAAATAGTAAAATTACAAGTAGAAGATGACATCGAAAATAAAGGTGGTTTAACAACAATTTTAAAGTCGGTAGGACTGAGGAAAGCTTTAATTATTGCTTTAAGTTTGTTAGGGGCTCAACAATTTTCTGGAATAAACATTGTTCTCTTCTATACACAAAATATTTTTACAAATGCAGGAGTTTCCTTAGCACCTGAAATTTGCACTATTATAGTTGGCGTCGTCCAAATATTGGCGAGTGCTGCTACTCCACTTGTTGTCGATAGATGCGGAAAACGTTTTCTCCTTATGCTTTCTGGTTTAGGAATGGCTATATCTCATAGCATCCTTGCTTTGTTTTTCTATATGAAAGATGACTGTCAAAAGGATATTTCCAACTTGGCTTGGCTGCCCATTATAGGAATAGTAGTGTATATTATAACCTACTGTTTAGGGTTTGGTCCTCTACCTTGGGCAATCCTTGGAGAAATTTTCCCAGGTAACGTCAAATCCATCGCTTCTTCAGCAGCAGCCTCATTTTGCTGGATCTTGGGATTTGTTATCACGAACTATTTTAGCGCTTTGACTATATTAGTAGGAACATCTGGAACTTTTGGATTCTTTAGTATATGTTGCGTTGCAGCAGCTATATATGTTTTTAAATGTGTTCCTGAGACCTCAGGAAAGAGTTGTCAAGATATTCAAATTATACTTGAGGGTAGTAAGAACGTGGACTCTTCCTAAATATTTGTGATTATTTTTTGTAATACGCTTTGTAATCTCTTATAGAGAAAAAATATATTTGTAAATTCTCATACAATTTTAAAATAAGCTCTAAAATAAGTATAACTTTTTATTATTATTTTTATATCTTATATATTTTAATAAAAAAATTTAGTAAATCTGAATTCGTTTTATTTAATTTATTTTACTAGTTATTTTATATCTTTCCTTATTCCTTTTCTTGCCTTCTCTGACGATTTCTTAGTGATTAGATTAGCCCAAGCATTCCTATTTTTAATAGGAAATTTGGTCTATAGTAGTGTATCGAAATAGTAGACACTAAACTCTGAGAAATGATAATTGAGTTTTAACTAATATACTCTTGCCAGGTTGTAATTATAGATGATTTATCAATTTCTATATAAATCAGTCACTTACAGTCAAATAGTCATAGAATAATGCACTTGTTAAAGTATAAGTAATATAAAACATGAAAACGTTGACTAGTAGAAAATAATAGTAGCTTATCGAGCCCTTCTGGTTGTCGCGAGCAAACGGCACTGCATCAATAACATACTTCCAAAATACAATATGCAAATCCTAGCCCTGTCCGACACCTTGTCCAAAACAGATCCTATCTTTCCTAGATACAGTACTCTTCGCCGTCTCCGCTACCGGATATCACAGGGTAACGGCATTCTAATTAGCTATGGAATTCTCTTCTCTCCTCACACAATTTCTTCACACATAATCCTTACTGATGAGGACTTCCTGGCAGTGGACATTCACCTCGATAACAACACTACACTTGCTCTGGTCTCTTATTACAAACACCCCCACCAACCCCTCTCACATATGCATATATGATGTAGTTGACGTCCTAGAAGACGAGTTCATAATAGGCAGTTTAATTACTTCGGATCACATCCCTATTTTAGTAAGAGAACAGATACTAAATCCTCTATAACTTCAAAATCCCATCCGTACAATAAGAGACTACAAATAACAAATACGCCGACTGAAACCTCTTCAAACAATATTTGTCTATCAACACTTAACAGTTAGGTGATCTAAACTGTCCTGATGATATCAATAATTATGGTATCACGGACATTCAAGAACTGATAAATCAAGCTATTGAGATATCAGGCCACAATAGGGTCATCAACCCTACCAGACCACCACTTCCACCCCACATAATCAATAAAATCAAACAAAAGGGACGACTCCTACGTCAGTTTCAATGTATTCGCAACCCCCATGTTAAAACATAATATAACCGCCTGTCGGCGATAATCAAACTAGAGGTGAAGAATATGCAAGCCAATCAATGGTGGGCTGCCACCCGTCTTGATAATCGTAACGGTGGTGCTTTCTAGGCAAAATTTAAAATATTAACGAAACAGAAAACCAACAACCCCTATTACCTTGTGGTGAACAACCAAATCCTAAACTCCGATCAGCAGAAGGGCGATGCCTTTAAAAGTCATTTACAAAACATACTTACCACTCCAAATGACCACACATTTGACCCAGCCTTTAATATACGCCCTGAGAGAGACATAAAACGACGACTTGCAACTCCTTTGGATCCACAGAAACCCATGAACATCCGATCATGGCACCTGTGGATCAACAAACATTCAAACCCTTCTGCCAAATCGGCAACTCAAATTCACCTGGCCTGAAAACATTTCCAGGAACTCCGTGAAACAAATCTCGCCGAGCGTCACACTTTATCTGACGAACATTGTCAACGCCACCCTTAGACTCTGCTACTTTCCATTACCATAAAAAGTATTTAACACAATTATACTCTTAAAAGGGGGCAAACCCCGGACCAATCTCAACTCTTACAGGCCGATCTCTCTTCTAAAGGTCTTGACTAAGTTCCTCGAGAGGATCGTTAAGGAAAGACTTGTAGACTTTACCACAGAACACAATATCATCCCTACATTTCAATTCGGCTTTAGAGAATGTCACTCCAGCAACACGGTGTTGACAGAAATCATCACATACATCTCACAAAATTTAAACGACAACAAATTATCATTAGGCATTTCTCTACCTCCTTCACTCCTACAGCAGGAGTGCCACAAGGTTCCGTATTGGCACAAATACCGTACACAATATACAACAGCGACTTTACTAACCCACGTAACACGGATACACTTTACTTTACACAGATGACACTGCTCTCGTAATAATATCTCGAGATGCAGATGTCCTCTGTAGGTTTGCTCAAAATCACCTAGACCAAGTCGATAGGTAGTGCGGGAGGTGAGTAACACCTAACCCAAATAAAACACAAATGATCCTTGCCAGACATCCCAATCTTAGCAGACACATCATGCACAATGTTGCCGAAAGATTTTTTTTTCTTAGACTATGGGGGGATCGACTTCAACTCCTTGACCGGATCGAGTACCTAGGAGTGATGTTTACAGAGACGCTACACTGGAGATGCGATCTGGTCAAAACCCGTGACAGGGTAAGGAGAAGAGTCAGTCTACTTAACGCTCTATGTGGAAAATTTGACGGACACATTAACGTACACTTATACAAAGGTACAAAACATACATCAAGGCTGTGATTGAATATAAAGCTAACATATATGCCATGCTCAATCACGACCTAACACAACAACTGCTAGGACTGGAGTACTGGAGAGGAGAATTCTGCGTAAAGTAAATACCAAACGGTACAACTACCCCTCCGCCCTCATACATCAACTATCGAACATCCAGTCTATAAATGAGAAGCTCTCCTCTCTGAGCAGGAGTTACACGATTAAAACCATCAGAGGCCAAAACTTCAGAGCCCAAAATACAATTATAACTATCTGATCATTATTTGGCAATGTATTCATCAAACATCCCAAAAGAAAGCTACCCGTTCTCCACAAAACGCTGACCTTAGCCAGCAACGAACCTCCTGATGAATACATAAACGACCTGGAGGCAACTCCACGTTACTCTCGTAACTAGTTAAATAGCTCACTTCGAGCTCTACTACGGAGAGGGAAGGATCGGTTTTCTGTGGTTTCCCGATCCCATTGCACAACTATACCTGTTCTTGGGGAGAATATAGCACAGCTGCCTTCAACGCGACTCAATATACTTTCAACTATTTCTTCATCTTAAAGTGCCCTCTCCATTACTGAAGGTTGGCTATAACTACAGCAAATTGCTCTCTATCTTGAGCTGTTCTTACTATCGAATATGTGTCCATGCCTGTCTAGTCTCTTACATTTTTCAGCCAGGAGCATTTTCTTTTTCCTGGATCTCTTCTTCCTTCCACTTTCCCTTCCATTATCAATCGTAGGAAGTTGTATTTTTCTTCTCTGTAAATATGTCCTAGATAACTGGTTTTTCTGGTTTTTATTATATTTAGGAGTTCTCTCTCAGTCCCCATTCTTCTCAGTACCTCGTTGTTGGTCACGTGCTCTTTCCAAGAGATCTTCAACATCCTTCGAAACCCCCACATCTCAAAAGCTTCTACACGTCTCATACTTGTGATTCCAAGAGTCCATGTTTCCACTCCTTATTTGGCGAAACTTATTCGCAACTATCCTGTATAATATACAAGACCTCCCCTACCAGCCATATGGGACGCGCCGTTCTCCTCCTTAGGAATCAACATCGACCGAGCCAAACCACCAGTGAGACGAAACGATCCTAGTACCAACGAACCACGTCCTAAAGAGATGACAGACACCTAAAACAGGACACACAGAAACACGCCGAAAAGGAGTATTTCAAACAGAGAAAGACACACCAACGAAGTAGTTAGCAACAAAACGATTAGTATCAGAACCATCAGACAAAAAATATCTATGTATGAACGCCCATTTCTACGAGAAAAACGGAACCATGCCTAAAAGGCTTTATGTATTTATAAACTGAGATTCCATTATAAAGATTCATTTGTATACATGCCAATAGTCAAACTGAAACTGAAACACAAACTGAAGATTAGCAAACAGAAAAAGTTGAAGGGAACGGTTAAATTGAGGAATACAGTAAAAACTGTGAAAATCAGTATATACAAGAATAGATAAAATATAGAAGAATATATATACAAGAATAGATATAATAACCGGTAATTTTTAAAATTATTGTATGGTACTTTTTCTTACATTGGGCTACGGAATACGACCATTTACGAAATAGAACAGTGAAACATAAAGAGCTATAGAAAGGGAGATAAATACAAAAAAAAGTACAAAATACGCTTAAACGGAAATTTCCCTGCCATATTCTAAGCAATTAACAAAAAATTTTTAAAATCTCAGTAAATCAGTAAATTAAAATACATAAATATTTAGTAGTCGATTATATTTGTCATTAAAGCCCCCTAATCAGACAGCGTCTAATTCAATAAATCTTCAGACACATGTAATACTATTAAAAACGTTAACAA
Source organism: Diabrotica undecimpunctata (assembly GCF_040954645.1). Classification (NCBI taxonomy): domain Eukaryota; kingdom Metazoa; phylum Arthropoda; class Insecta; order Coleoptera; family Chrysomelidae; genus Diabrotica; species Diabrotica undecimpunctata. The sequence goes on along the minus strand of NC_092806.1, from coordinate 28,401,954 downwards.
ACCAAAATCAACAGAGATAAATCTTTTAACTACACTCGGAATAAATGAAATATTGAGTTACATATTTAAAGTACACAAAACGTACTGCCGACGTAAAAAAATGTATGTCGACATGATTGTTAAAATATATATATAAGAGTAACAGAAATAAAATAAAATATTATCAAAAGTCAGTCACACCAAACCTACAACTAAAGATGGTGTCTTCAATCCCAAACTGTTTTTTCTTATATGCTGCTGCTTCAGCAGGTAAATATGAAAATTTTTAATAATTATTTTGAAAAGATTTTAGCTTATTAAGTTATCTATGATTTTTATTAATTAGTCTACTTTTCTGATATTTTTTCTGCATTTATGTCTTGTATACATCGATGTTTTTCATCTTATTTCAACATAAGACGTTTTATCAATAATTTATCGTAGAAATAATAATATCCGCTCCTTGTTATTTGTGTCCTTTACTCAATCGAATGTTGTTGATCGTTTTGACTGTTTGAACGGCTGTTAGCATAAATCCATGAAATACATATGATGGTGTTAAATTAAACTACAAATTTTCATTCTTCCGGTATCAGTATTTCTATCTTTCCTTTCGGATATATTCCTACAAAGAATCAGTTATTCGGCTATACCTTACTATTATGTTTATTTTGATCGCTGAATAAGTTAGCAGTTTCATATGTGGAAAACCCTTCTACATACTTTTACGAACTTCAAGTTTGTACGACAAAAATTATGGTTTGTTTGTTGTTGTTATGGTCACTAAATCAGATATCAAAATAGAATGGTAATTTCAAGGTAAACGATTTCTCAAAAGATTATATTGAATCCCTTATCTTAAGAGCCTATAGTTCATAACGCGTTTCGACTGTCAGCACTGTAGCATCTTAGATTGATCGCTTTTCTTCCGTTAATTTGAACATCATGTTTCTGATCACTCAATTCTTTCTTGATTCATATCTTCCAAATATATGCTGAAAAATTACAAATAATCAACAATCCTACTTTCGTCTGTTTAGTTTTTCAACGTCTCCTGGGATGTCATCTGCCTATGCACATATCATCTTTCTCATCGTCGTCCGTTCCACCTCTTTGTAGAGATTTATTTTTGCCCACTTCAATCAAATAGTATACATATCCCGGTGTATTATGTTGGATATTTTAAGTTTTTGCTTGTCTAGAATGTTTTGTTCCCAAAATATCCTATAAATTCTTCTTCTTTGGGTGCCTATTCGTTTCGAATATTGGCGATCATTCTGGCTATAATTATTTTATTAACTGATGCTTTAAATAGATTAGTTGTTGTTGTGGAGAACCATTTCCTCAGGTTTTTAACCATGATATTCTTCTTCTCCCAATTTCTCGCTTTCCGAATACTTTGCCTTGAAGAATTATTTTCAGTAATCTGTATTTAGTGCCGTTTCTCATTATGTGTCCGAGACATTCTAACTTTCTCCTTTTAATCGTGTACATCACTTCTCTTTCTTTCAGAAGAGAGAAGTACTTTTAGTACAGTCTCGTTGGTTATTTTGTCCGTCCGTGATATCCTTAGGATTCTTCTATATAGCCACATCCGCAAGGCTTTAAGTTTTTTCTCCATCGCCTCAGTGAGTGTCCAGGATTCAACTCCGTAGTATAATATCGAGAAGATATAACATCGTAGGAGCCTTACTTTTATCTCCAGATTAACGTTGTGGCTTTTAAGTTTAAGAAATTCAGACTGTACTCCGTCTGGTCCTGGATCTCTCCCTTCTTTTAGTGGTATTATGGCTACTTTTATTTATGCCACTTGTATAGGTGGTCCTGTTTTCGTAGGTATTGGGGACAGGTTCTCCCTCTCATCAAAAAATAAATTTCTTATGTAATTTTTCCAGGTATTATCAATATTCTCTTTGTCCGCGATTACCTCTCCGTTGTCATTAACAAGTTTACTTACTCTTCTGTCATTACATTTGCCTGTAATTTCTCTTACCTTTTTATGCACGTTGAAGTCAACGTATTTACTTTGTAGAATTTCTGCTGCAGAATCTCTATCGTCAACCATGTCTTATTCTTACCTTTTTCGATCTTCATAAAATTTTCTTTAATGTCGTCTATCGTATTATTAAGGCATGCTATCTTCTCTTCTGTGCTTTCTGTTGTATTATCGATTTCTTTGAATTTTTTATTTATTGTTTGGCTAACTATTTCTTTTACTTCACTACATTTCAGTTTTTTCATATCATATTTTTGCAGTTTTTCAGCGTGCTTTCTTTAACTTGGTTCTATACACGCCCACTAAAGGATTGTAGTCAGATTGAATATCAGCGCCTGGGTAAATTTTAACACTGTTGAAACTATTTCGATATCTTTGTTAACAAGTATATAGTCTATTTGGTTTCTTATAATAACGTCTTCTACGTTGTCTCTAGGTGATTTCTCCGTATTCGCTCCGTGCGTGACCATGGTAGGGGTACTTTGAAACGATGCCAGCGTGCGTAGCGGCGAAATATGACACAATTGGACCTACTTTTTTCCGCATAAATTTTATCAAAAATGTGTGCAAATACATATTGCTTATTTAATTGTGCTAATAATAGCAAAAATAGTAAATGTAGTTTTTATAGGTTCCCAAAGATTACATATAAATTAGAGAAAAGAAAAAGATGGATCCGTGCTATTAATATGAAAAAGTAAATATCACATAACTTCATTTTTATGCAATTGAAATAGGAAAAATTTAAATAATTTACCTTAAATGATATTTTATAAGGCTTCAAGCTAACTGCAGAGTGCCTGATGACTTTAGCTTTTATATCATAACTTTTACTATTACTGTTTTTAAATATATGTGAAAAACGTGAAATAAACGTGAAAAACTTGATTTGCCAGTACTAGATTTTTCCCTTTCTTTTCCGTTTATGGTTGAAAAGAAATATTATGATGAATTTTGAGAAACCCAGTGTTTAATACTACATTTATTTTGTACATAAACTGAAAAAATATAATTAAAAAGTTAATTATTAATAATTGTCAATTTCTCATGTATTTAATTCAATGTCAAACATATGTCATATGTTTAACCTGAAAATTGGTAGATCCAAAACTGTCAGATGAAGGCGGTAGGTGTCGCGTCAGTCACGCACGGAGCGAATACAGGCGTCTAGGTGGTAGTTTGTAAAGTGTTTTTAGCACGATTAAGTCATGTTCAGCTGCAAAGATACTCATTGTTTCTTCTCGTTGATTTCTCTCTCCTAATCCATAGAGACCAATATATTGCCCTCATTTTCCGTTACCTATTTTAGCCTTATTTTACCTTATTTCATCTTAATAAAAGCTGTTCTTACCCTGAATAATATATCTTCCAAATTGCTTTTTCTATTGTTGCATCATGTGATATATTTATTGATATATTTACTACCAAATATTTGTACGGTTTACATTGTTAAATAACATTGGTATCTACATTGAGATCTTTGGTTAAATGAAATATGTATTAAAACTTATAATAAACTATATCATTTTTGACGTAGTTTATAATCGATTATAAGTATATTATAGTCATAAACTACAATAAATATTTTATAAATAAATTTATTTTCGTGAAGTAGATTATTAGATTATAATTGTTTTGTTTTGTTTCCAGCCAATATAGCATCATTTATTTGTGGAATCGCCTTTGGATGGACCTCGCCAGAAATTCCACAACTGAAAAATGCAACCACAACCCCACTAGATACTGTGATAAATGCCACAGAAGAAGGATGGATTGGTGCAATGTTACCATTAGCAGCTGCTGTTGGACCAATCGGGGCAGGCATTCTAGCTGATTCAATTGGGAGAAAGTGGACAATTCTCATTGGAAACATACCTTTTCTTCTAGCATTTATTCTAAATGTTGTTGCGAATTCCGTATATTTCTTCTACTTTTCGAGATTTTTATGTGGTTTGGGAGTCGGTATTATCTTCACAGTACTTCCTATGTACATCGGGGAAATATCTGATGATGGATCTAGAGGAGTATTAGGATCTTTGATGCAACTTTTTGTAGTCATAGGTTTATTATTTTCCTATGCACTTGGACCATTTTTGTCAATTAAAATATTCAACGCTATACTTATAATTCCACCAGCAATGTTTATGATTCTATTCTCAGTATTTATACCAGATAGTCCCTACTTTCTACTGCAAAAGGGAAGAACGTCAGACGCTGTACAGGCTCTCATGAAATTTAGAGGTCGAGAACAATCATTTGCCCGAAAAGAAGCTGAAGTAATCAACTCACAACTAGAAGGAGATTTGAAAAGTAAAGGCAGTTTTAAACTAATCTTCAAATCACCCGGACTTAGAAATGCCTTGACCATATCTTTGACCTTAATTGGAGCGCAACAATTATCTGGAATTACAGTTGTACTCTTCTACGCACAAAGTATCTTCGCCGACGCTGGAGTTCCCATAGCACCTGAAATGTGTACCATTATAGTGGGTATCGTTCAGATACTCGCAAGCGCTGTTACCCCGCTTCTTGTAGACAGATGCGGAAAACGATTTTTATTGATGATCTCAGGATTAGGAATGGCTGTAGCACATAGTATCCTAGCTTTCTTTTTTTATTTGAAAAATGTTCAACACGCGGATGTATCCAACTTGGGTTGGTTGCCAATTTTAAGCATCGTAGTGTTTATTATAACATACTGTTTAGGATTTGGACCCTTACCTTGGGCAGTCATGGGCGAAATCTTTCCAGGAAACGTAAAATCCATAGCATCCTCGGCTACAGCATCATTCTGTTGGATACTGGGATTTTTCTTAACCAACTATTTTGGAGCAGTGACTAAGGTGATGGGGCAATCTGCATCTTTTGGATTCTTTGGCATTTGCTGTGTGATGGCTGCTGCCTACGTTTTCAAGTCTGTACCAGAAACAACAGGGAAAAATGTTAGTGAAATACAGTGTCTTCTGGATGGAAGTATTAAAAAAAGTTTAGAATTAATATAAACTGTTATTTCAAGTGTTTATAATAATAATGTGATAATATTTATAGTTTTTATTTTTTATACATTCTGCATAAATATTTTTAATAAAATTTTATTTTTTTGGAGTTTGTTAAGTGATTAAAACCTTAGTCTATTTATTTTGAAAAAGCCCTAAGCCAGTAGTAGCTACTGTTTGCAGGGATCAAGCAAGCAAGCAATTTTATTTAACTCAGCCTGAGAGATTTGTTCGCCCCTTGAAATGACGTTCGGGTGAACCAATTCATTGGAGCGAGGTGTATTAATTCGTGTCTATACAGGAATCAGTCCACCGCGCTCCAATGCTCAAGACCGTCCATTTGCCTCCTATCACACTCTGATGAGCGATGGGGGCACAATTATCAGCCAAATGCTCTTCATGTGGAAGTCCTGGGTAATAGAATTCCAACATGGTTCCCTGAAATTTCTTGATTGGGCCTGAAGCCACCGTTCTGGGCTGCGTCCAGTTCGAAGACTTGATGCTCAACGGTTTTTGTTTTTTTTTGTTTTTTTTTTTGTAGCCAAGGCTTTCTGGTTTCTGGCCAAGGAAAGATGTAGTTCTTGTATTTTGCCGCGAATAAACTTAGTTTTCATAAAGGTGTTAAATAAATAAACGTGGCGCCATATTTTGCTATTTTATAATAAAATTGATCACTTTCATTGACCAGTCGTAGTAAAATTTCCATTTTTAGAGATTAATCGTTGAAACCTATGACATGAAATTTCAATTTTTAGTTGTGGCAATAAATATAAGGCATTTGAAATATGAATAAAAAATGCAGAATTTAATGTTTTACATTTCAAACGATTGAAATTTTTTGATCAGTAGTTTAATTGAGTAAAATAAATCAATTTTACCCCCCTTCGAGGGGGGTTTTAGGCGGAAGCCCGGATGTAAAAGTGGTAAACTATTTTGCATCTTTTTGGAGTCCCAAAATTAATATTCTCGGCAAAATTCAGCTTGTTTGTATGATTTTTAGAGATTGAGTGGCATTTTCGTCTCTGACGACTGGAGTATAAACCAACAAATTAAATGTATCGAATCAAGACAATTAGAAATTCACTTGTCATATTAAAAATCATCTGGAACATTTTAAAAGACATAATCTCCTAATATTAAACTTATTTTATTTAGTGGTTGATTACACGTGTCATTAAAAGTCCCTTAATTAGCAACGATCAAATTAAATAAATCCTCAGACAGATGTAATACTATTAAAAAACGTTAAAAATCCAAAATAAATAAAGATAATATCTTAAACTACACTTGGAATAGGAGAATTAATGTGTTACATATTTAAAGCATACAAAACGTACTACATAACATTCACGTATAAAAATTTTTTAATAAGGCTGTTAGATATAGAACATATAAAAATTAAGATGGTGTATTTAAGTCCAACAATTTTTTTTATTTGCAGCTGCTTCAGCAGGTAAATATATGAAATTTATCATAAATATCATACACTGTAGTGATTGTAGTATTAGCGAAATACTTTTGTATTTCGAAAAATTTTAGCCTAGTAAATTGTCTATGAATTTTTTTCCTATTTTTTCTGTGTGTGTGATTGGGATGTTGACTGCCAAACCTATTTACAATATTACTTTCGTATATAATTTTTCGATGTATCAAACATTTTAAATTCAGTTTTTTTACTCTTTGCTTATTTTCTCTGGCACTTAGTCGTGAGGGATCGTTAATATAAAAAGATGTTCCTTATTTAGTACATTTTCTGATATTTTTTCTAGAATTACTTTTTTTTAATTCCCTTATCACTTATCTATCTTAGAAATAATATTATCTGCTTCTTTAGTGACTTTTTTGCACATCTGTTACACTTTTTTTTCTCTTATATTTGTCAAAGTTATGATGTTATCGTCTTTTTTAACACCTTGGCTGTCACAATGGTCTGTAAAACAATGATACCTCTGGCCATTATATTTTTTTGTGCACAATTCGATATAAATTATAAATACTTTTAAGTTTTGGTCATATTATTCAGTAAACAGTACGTTTTTTGCATATTTTGAAGAGAAGCCACATGTGCTACTCGCAGCCGTAAAACAAAGATGTAGTTCTAATGGCCGCGTGAAGCCAATGTGGCTGCTGATTGTTTTAACGGAACAGGATCGAATAATGTAAATGAAATGGGAGGGATAACTGTATACTTCGATAGTTGCAATGAATTTGTCAGTAGTAAATATATGCTAAGCAAGCAAGCAATTTGGTTTCCTAACCGAATTCAAAACTCAGGACAGCGCATTGTCGCTATAATCCTGTTATCTTACTGCGGCTTATCCGCGAACTAAAATTGCTTCATTGGGCCTCAAGTCTCCGCTCTGAGCTAGGCTCAGTTCGGCGACTTGGTGCTCAAGGGGTTGGGCCCTACGTGTTTTGTTAGTTTTTTTTTTGTTGGCTTGCGTCGGTTTTTGTTAGTATTTTTTTTGACGTGACAACGTCTTAAATTAGGTTGTGGCTCGGAGTCACTCATGAAAAAGTGTAACGCCCGCTCACGTCTGTTACGATGAGTCACCGAACGAGAGAGAGGCCCGCCGGACCGGCGAATGCCTTGCGTCTCTCTCCCACTCAAACATGATCGGTCCGCTGGTGCGATGCTATTTCTCCTATCATCGTCCTATCCTCAACAAAATCACTCAAATAGAAATTAGTTAAGTTTAAGTTTACATGTACAATGTTTTAGTAAACAAAATATATTTCTATAGTTAAAATTTGTGCAATTCTTATTTTCATTCAATTCCTTGTTCCTATTGTGCAATTTAATAATATTCATATCAATAAATATTCTACCGAGAAAAAGACGTTGTCACGTAAAATCTTCGCCCGTAAAACCGACTTTACAGGCAACCGATTTTTTTTTTAATTTTTTTTTTTTGGTGGCCGAGTCCGTTTTTTGTGTTTTTTGATTTTTTTTGTAGGTAGCCCTGAAACAAAAAGTCATAATTAGTACAATATCTATATTATAACATTTAAAAATTATATACGCATATGTGACAATATAACAATATAGAGTTTGTCATTTTTAGGGCAACCGGGCCCACCTTGTATTTAGCGATTGTCCACGAGTGTTATGAGCTACGAACTATCTTCATTGTGCGTTGTTGTTGTTTTTTGAAGTGTTTTCTCTCTGTTGTTTTGTTTTTTCTCTGGTGTGATTGTTGATTTTCTCTCTCTCTCTATTTTGATTTTATTCTACTATTTGTTGTTTGGGTCTTTTGCGTCGTACCTCATGACCTCTCTCAATATGTGACTGGGATGATTCTCTATCTGCGCGAACTTTGTCCTTGTTTTTTCTTTCATTATATCAGTCACTCTGATTTGTTGTAGTTCTCTAAAGACGAATCTCTCTGCAACGTGTCTCGGTACGTTGACTGCTTCTCTTAGGTTGTTGTTGTGTGCCGCTTGTATTTTCTTTTTTGATGTATTACATATGTGTCCCCATGCGAGAGATGCATATGTTAGTATAGGAAGAATTATACTGTTTATTAATCTTATTTTTGTTTTCATTCTAAGTTTGCTTTTTCTTTCTGCTAGGCCTCTTATTGATGATCTTGCCATGTTGGTTTTTTGTACTGTAGCGTCTACATGTTTACTAAACGTTAAGTCTTTGTCCATAATTACTCCGAAGTATTTTGCTTCGCTTTTCCACTCGATGGAATTGTCTTGCAGAGTCACCTGTTCGTCTGGTTGTTGGTGCCTCTTTTTGAAAAGTACAGCCTGTGTTTTTTCGGAGTTTATAGCGATTTTCCATTTTAAACTCCACTCTTCTATGTTGTCTAGCTCTATTTGTAAGTTGTTTACCGCTATGTCTACATTTCTGTGTTTGGCCGCTATCGATGTGTCGTCGGCATAGAGGCTTAGTAGTGTACCTGGTGTTCTAGGTATGTCTGCTGTGTATATCGTGTACAGTAGAGGTGACAGTACCGCTCCCTGTAGCACTCCAGCCTCCAGGTTACGGAGTTCAGATAGGACTTGTCCTATTCGAACTCTGAAACTACGATTGCCCAAGTACGAAGAGATTAGTCTTGTCATTGCTCCGCTGTAATGTAACCGTATCTTCTCATTTTGTAGATCAGTCCTTTATGTCAGACTCTGTCAAAAGCTTTGCTTACATCTAGGAAGGCAGCTCCTGTGAATTGTTTATTATTAAATCCAGCTTACTGGAGTGTTCTGATCTAAAACCGAATTGGGCTTCGGGTATTATGTCTAGTCTGTTTGTTTCAGCTTGGAGTCTGCTGAGTATTACTCTCTCTACAATCTTGCTGATTGCAGGTAGTAAGTTTATTGGTCTGTAGTTTTGCGAGAATGTGCTGTCTTTTCCGGGCTTTGGTAACATTATAACATGGGCCTCTTTCCATATGTTTGGGAATTTCTTGAATCTTAGCATCGCATTGATTATGTTTGTTAAATATACTATGGCTCTCGCTGGTAAGTATTTTAGAGCCCTGTTTGTTATTTGATCGGGACCAGGTGCCTTTTTCGGCGAGCTGTTTATAATTAGCTCGTTTAGCTCCTCCGGTGATGTAGGAGGGATGATTTCGTTTGGGTTTTCGGGTATTTCTCTTTGTCTTTCGACTTCTTCTATGAAGTCGATGTCCTCTTCTGGGTGGTAATTTAATGTACAATTTAATGTACAGAGAGAGAGAGAGAGTACTCTTCATTACCTCTGTTTTTTCCACTGTTGTGTAGACTATTCCGTTTTCTCCATGTAATGGAGGGATTTGCTTTCTGTCATTTCTCAATATTCTCTGAAGCCTTCAAATATTTTGCATATTTGGTCCTTGCTCCTCCATGTCTCTTATGTGGTTTTCCCAGCTTTCACTACGGTGTTGTTGTAGTGCTGTTTTGACCTCTGTGTTTAGCCTATTTGCTCTAATTTTGTCTGCCTGGTTCCTTGTCCTTCTTACTCTCTGCTTTGCTGTGTTCTTTTCCCTTATCAAGTCTTTTATTTCTTGCGGTATATCCTTAAATCTTCCCTTGGTAAATATATGCTTATCAGTGCAATATCGTTTGTTTACTGTATCGGGTGAATATAAGCTACGAGAAAGAGCTAAACCGATTAAAAGCTTTATGGCAGGTAATAAATTCACAATATTGTATGTGGGAAAAATGTTGTAATATTGTTGTATTGTAGGAGGTCCTCTCTGATGAAGATGAGCAGCAAATATTTGAAGATAATTGTTCTTCTGATGAATATATTCCCGATAGCAGTGGTGAATCATGAGACGAAGAAATTTCTACAAAAAAAAAACGTCTAAAAGTTGCCACTTTAGAACCTCTAAATTTAGACAGAAATGCATTAGAAATCGAAGACGAGAATGTGGGGGACACATTGATGAAAACAATTGATATGTAATATAAAATAATACTACAGGTACAGATAGTGACAATGATGGCAGCGAACAAAATAAAAGTAAGGGGCCTGATGAAGACCTGGTTTGGGATATTGTGACAGGTCGAAATTTGAAACAGTTTGTTTTTACAGAGACAACGTGCGGTATTGATATTCAGTTATATGGGGATTATTACAACAAAAGCCCTTATGATTTTTACGCTTTATTCTTACCGAATGAAATTATAAATTTAATGGTAATTGAAACTAATAGATATGCTTCCCAATGTCTTCTTCTTCTTCTTCGTCTAGCCATTCACGTCCACATCTGAACATAAGCCTCTTCAAGTCTTCCTTTCCATTGTTTTTTATTGTACGCTACTTGTAGCCAATTTTTCCCGGCAGTCCTTTTCAGATCATCTGTCCATCTCATAGTAGGTCTGCCTCTGGGTCTTTTGTGTTGGTATGGTCTCCAGGTTAAAATTGATCTGTGCCATTTGTTTAGATCGCTCCTAGCTACATGTCCAGCGTATTCCCATTTCAACTTTAATGATTTTTGCACCACATCGGTGACTTTGGTTTTCTGTCTTATCCATGTGTTTGTTTTCTTGTCCTTAAGTGATATACCTAGCATTGCTCTTTCCATCGCGTGTTGAGTGACTCTAAGTATATTCATATTCTTTTTTGTGATTGTCCATGTTTGTGCCGCATAAGTTAATATCGGAATAATGCATGCATAAAAAAACTTTAGTTTTTGATGCTTCCCAATGTAAAGAGAAGGAAAACACATAAAAGCAAGAATTCAAAATTGGCATAATACAGATGCAGGTGGGATAAAAAATTTTATTGGAAAAGGGTTATACCTACAACTTAACAGTTTATTGTGGACAAGACAAATTAGAAGGTCAGTTGTCTTCTGAAAATATAGTTCTTACACTGGCAAAAGATTTATTGAACAATAGTATTTCTTTAGCTCATTCATTATTAGAAAAAGAAACTCATCTGAGGTGGGAACACTGAGAGCTAATCAAAAATTTTATTCCAAAAGATATTATACAAAAGCAACTCAAAAAAGGTGAGACCGTAGCTGCTGAAAGTAATAGAATAGTAATTCAAAAATTTAAGGACAAACGTGATGTTTTGACATTGAGCACAAAACATATTTCAGAGCTTCTACAAGTTGCCTCTGGGCGCAAACAAACGAAAAAACCGTCCACTGTTGTTGATTACAATAATCATAAAGCTTTTATTGGCCTATCTGATCAGATGAAAGCTTATGCTACTTCTTTAAGACGAAGCGTGAAGTGGTATAGGAAATTAGCTGTCGAACTTAATTATTGGAACATCATTAGTCAATGCTTTTATACTACATCAGCAGGTTACGAATGACAAGATGACCATGACTAGATTTAGGGAACTTGTCACGTTGAAATTACTTCAAATACAAAATACGGAGCATTATCGTCGTAATTAACCTCCATTGCCGCAGCATGTGTTAGAAGATGTTGGTCGAAATAGAAGACGCAGATGTGTTGAATGCTATAAAAATCTGAGTGGAGCTGGTGGTCGAATAGAAGCCCAAAAAAAATTCGTCATTCACAAAATTTAGATGCAATATTTGTCAAAAAAGTTATTGCTTATCTTGTTTCTTTGCAGTTCATCAGTGTACTAAATAAATGTATTTTTTTCGCTTAAATTTATTGTATTTTTTAATATTAATATACTTTTTTATCTTTGGTGTACAATTCTTAATAAATAAATAATAAAATGTGTGTTTCTTTGCATAAGTTTTTATTTCTATAAATAATAATATGCGTTCACAAAATTTAGATGCAATATTTGTCAAAAAAGTTATTGCTTATCTTGTTTCTTTGCAGTTCATCAGTGTACTAAATAAATGTATTTTTTTCGCTTAAATTTATTGTATTTTTAATATTAATATACTTTTTTATCTTTGGTGTACAATTCTTAATAAATAAATAATAAAATGTGTGTTTCTTTGCATAAGTTTTTATTTCTATAAATAATAATATGCGTTCACAAAATTTAGATGCAATATTTGTCAAAAAAGTTATTGCTTATCTTGTTTCTTTGCAGTTCATCAGTGTACTAAATAAATGTATTTTTTTCGCTTAAATTTATTGTATTTTTAATATTAATATACTTTTTTATCTTTGGTGTACAATTCTTAATAAATAAATAATAAAATGTGTGTTTCTTTGCATAAGTTTTTATTTCTATAAATAATAATATGCGTAACAAAGCTGTTTTATTTTTATATTGTTTTACAGCCATATGAAGCCACATGTTACTCTCAATTATAGAGGCCAAATGCATTTTTTTTGTTCTTACAGCCATTGTTCACATGTTCCATAAGCATTTCACGGCGTTGAATAGCATATTATGCGGCTTCAACAAGCAGTAACGTATCCGCCTGTCCGAGGTGCATGACTGGCTTCACACCGCCAGAAAGTCAAATTTGCTGTGATGCCGCAATGGCATCTCATGGCAGCGAAGGTGTTAATAAGACACCCTACATTTAATTAAAATAATTAACAGTCCTTTAAAAGACAAATTCAACGGTATAGGCTTCTCTAATTATTTTATAAAATATTCGAGGAAATCTTTTATGATAAACTATAGGAGAAAAATGTCAAAAAACCAAAGACAAATCGTATAGGAAATACATTTTATTAAATTAAATGTTTAAAAATGACCACCATTAACTATCTGAGAGTGACCAATTCGATGTTCGAATCCATCACCCACATTCTAAATGATATTAGGAATGATGTTTAAAATTTCTTTTCTAATGAAGCTTTATCAGGAACAAAATCATAAAGTTTATGTGTTACTTTCGGGACACACTTTATATTTCTTATTACAAAAGGTTAACTGCCAGTTTCTGTGCTACCGATCACATGACCCCGCAACTCAAGTACATAAACAACATTGATAAACACTCACAGCTATTTAGTCATGTAATAAGAGTTGCCTGTACTAAAGGTTCATTATATTCAGTTAAGGCTCTTAAGTGTTTTTGGATTGTGTAAATACGACCAGAAAAGAAATGTCGGTAAAATAAAAAATGTCTAAAAATAAATGTCGGTAAAATAAAATTGATGATAGTCAGTCACCAAACAATATCACAATACTTCCCTACAGATAGATCGACAAACCATTGAGAGAGTTACCCAATTAAAATATCTGGAGTGCTATATTACAAAAAAAAAACTGGACCAAAGTAAAGAAAATAAGTGCAGAATTAAAGCAGATCAAAAACAGAAAAAAAATGAGTTCTAGGACAAACTGCAAGAAGTAATAAATGGATGCACAATGAAAATAGTAATCACAGGAGATATGAATGCTAGAGTGGGAAAAGAAGTAAAAAAATGGAACGATGTTACAGGACCATAAGGAGAGGACAAAATCAAAAATAATGGAAAACAATTACTTGAGTGATGATCATGAATACAAATTTCCAACACAATTAAGATCACAAGAGAGGTCATATCAAGAAACGCACAATCAACTATTGACTATACTATAGTGCAAAAAGCAAAGAGGAGCTGGATAAGTCACGTAGGGTGAGAAGAAGCTATGAAATAGGCAGTGATTACTGCCTACTACTACATTTAACAACAATGGAATAGAAATTTAAAAAACACAGAAGACAAGAATAAGCAATACAAGGAAATAATTAAAATATATAAACTAAGAGAAGAAAAAACAAAAATCAGATATATGGAGAAATTAGAGAAGGAAATGGAAAAAAAATTAAAAATGACAGAAATAGTATAAGAAGAACAGGGAAAATTTTGAAATGCTATGATAAATATAGCAAAATTAGTATATGGGACCATAATAAATAATAGGAAAAAAAAACGAACACCATAGTGGAATAAGGAGGTAAAACTCGAAATTAAAAAAATGAAGAAATTGTGGAAATAATACCTACAAGACAAACCGCAACAAAAATATGAAAGATACAAAAAACAGAGAATAATTGCTAAAGAAATAGTCAAAAATGAGAAAAAGAAAAGCTGGGACAGGTTTGGAGAAAAAATCCAAGAAAACAATAAATAAAATGTAAAATTGTAACTAAAACAAATAATGACCAAAAAAGGAACAATATTAACCGATGACAAGGGTATAATGGAAAGATGGAGAGAACATTTTACGTCAAAGAACGGACAAATATTACATTTGGTGTGTTGATATATAGCACCGATACCTGGACTCTGAAAACTGATATGATCAATCGCCTAGAAGCGTTCAATATATGTTTGCATAGAAGAATTCTTGGAATACCCGAAGAAGTATCAAATACAGCAAATGCGTTCGTGAATCATTTAAAACTATTAAGTAAGAAATATATCATACCTAAGGCATGTTCTTATAAGAGGCAGATAAAGCATCCTTCAGCTTTTAATGAAAGGTAAAATCGTGGGTCTCAGAGTAATTGAAAGGAAGCAGATGTCATGGCTCAAGAATATTCGCGATTAAACAGGAATACGCACAGTGCCGAACAACTATTTTCATTAGCTGCAAACCACGAACAACTCCCCAATGTAATCGTCAACGTGATAGGGAATCTAATATGCCACAGAAAAAAAATCGTACATAAAATTATGTTTTTTCTCATAGTCCATACGGCAGGTCTAAATATCTTTTTGCTGATTCAGCAATTTACCGAATATCATATCTAAAGTCGGACCTGTTCCTTGTTATAATTTTGATTTGGATAATATGCAAGAATATATACAATGGGGAACCCTACTCCTTTCTAATAATACTATCCAAAGAATATTCGTCCGCCTTCAGGACCATTTGGTAAAACCTCGTCTGCCCCGACCGCCGTTGATCTTCGTCTGTGACCCTAGACAAGGCACTCACAGAGTGCTATCAGCCGGTCCAGCTGAACTCTGTTTTTTTATAGAATTGTTACTCCTCTATTTCAAGCGGGAACGTCTTGAAAAGAATTGTTCAGTTAAAAACAAAACTTTTTTGTATTTGAAAAATGATAATTCGGAAGATAAAGATCCATTTTCAAATTCTCTTTGGCTTCTCAGGCGAACTTTCGTCGATTTATTAAATATTCTGAATAGTGGCTTGCAAGGCCATGATGCTAAGATAATCACCGCCATGGATAAAGTTAACTTATTTATAAAAAACATTAATCATGACAGATTTCAATTGGAAAAAACGAATTTCGATTCATTCCAGTTCATTTAACAAGTCATGGAAGAATTAGGGAAGTATAATAATAGAATAAATTTTACGCAGGTTTTACACATATGCAAGCGATTTTGGACAATATAAAACAATAGCTCTCTAAGTATTTCCCCACAGAAATTCAAACCAGCCATGATAATTACAGATGGGTAATAAATCCTTAATGCATGGGCAATAAAAAAATCAGAAAATCATTTAAAACAAAAAATGAAATACGAATGAAATAAAATGAAACCAATCGATTAATTAAAAAGAAAATAAAAAAAAAACTAGAGAGAATTTTACATGAGCAATGTCAAGAACTGAAAGAAATTGAGAAAAATTATAACTAACTTTTTTAACATGCACAAAAGAATAACAGAAATGAGAAAAACAAACTAGGCAACTAAAAGATGAAAATGGTACACTTATAACCAGATATAAACCAGTAAATGCAGAGATGGACACAATACACAGCACAGCTTTTTGAAGAAAAACAGAGAACAGAAGCATCAAAAGAATTTAAAGATGATACTGGGCCTGACATTATACCAGAAGGAATCGAATATGCAATATGATGCAATGAAGCAAGCTAAAAGTGGTAAATCTCCCGGACCTATTGAAGTTCTCATCGAATTTTTCAAAATTTTTTATACTGAACCTATTGACCTATCTATTTAATACCATATATAAAATAAATTGATATAAGGTTAAATGCTCAAATAAATGAACTTTGATAAAAATAAAGGCAGATATCGAGCACAATTTTATTAATTAAACCTTGCCCAAGATTTAATTAATAAAATTGTGCTCGATATGTGCCTTTAATTTTGTCAAAGTTTATATATAGAATAGGTATAATACCTAAAGAATGGCTCCAATCGACATTTGAATCGGTCATTTCAGAAACAACATGAGTCCGAAATTATTTATGTTTGAGTAAATCACAAAAAATTAATTTAAAACGCGTAAGAAAAATTACTTTAAAAAAAAACGGGTGTGGCAGTCCAGTGGGACTGCCGGTAGAAGTTACACTTCTATACACGCATTCGCCGTTACAAATTTATTTGGGAGTCAATCTGCACAATCATTACATATGTAATGCTATAGGTAAGACATAGCAGAAAGAGAAACATAATTAATAACAACTTACTAACAATTAATAAACAACATTTAACCTGTAATAGGAGTATAGTAAGTGAAGGATTGAATCAATATTTTGATGGAAATGTATATTTTTATTATATATGTATGAAAGGAGTTGAATGCAAAAATTTTTTTACACATACTCTGCAGTAAAATTCATTGTTTATTTTGTTATTAATATAAAAATACAATACAATACACTGCAACATAATTCAATATAATAATACAATACAAATTAAAATGCAATATTCATAAGTATTTAAAAATGATAATAATATACATAAAAAAATAAACTACAATACAGTGCAACATAATTCAATATAATAATACAATACAAATTAAAATGCAATATTCATAAGTATTTAAAAATGACAATAATATACATAACTTTTCTACTTACGCATATGTTTAATGTAATAATATAAATAAAAAAGTCCTCCCCGACTGGGAATCGAACCCCGGTCTCCCGCGTGCCAGGCGGGGATATTGACTACTATACTACCGAGGACATGACACAAACGTATTTCAAAATTGACAGTTCTGGGTCATACAGTGATTTATTGAGATTATTGTTTTGAAATACAAAAGACTAATATAATTATGAACATTTAATAAATAATACAAAACTTATCACATAAATAATAATATTAATAAATATTTTATTAAATATATAATATTATATGTATATATATAGTATATATAATATTAAATATATATACAAAAGGAACATTTTTATATTCGAGAGAGGAAGAGAGAGAAAATATATCTTCTGTCTCTCTCTTACTCATTATTTTACATATGTAATGATTTCACAGATTCACTCCCATACAAATTTTCAACGTGGAGCGCGCGTATAGAAGTATAACTTCAATAATTGTTGTTGTAATAAATATTCACTATCCTGTACATTCTGCATTACATATTTTTTTAAAAATTTTCAAAGTATAAGCATTATTCATCAATAATTACATCAGTAGTAGGCCGCTGCATAATCTCTTCAAAAAATGATCTTTTTTCCTCTAGTATGTAGTCCATGAGCTTGCGTATATCTTCAATTTTTTTATTAATTGGTATTTTACCAATTATTTACCAAGTTATTTTAGAGTAAAACCAAAGGCAGAAGAAGAGATTCTATAAAAAATGAAAGAAAAACTTATTTAATTATGAAGTGATATAATGTTAAAACTGGACTTTTTTCCCAAAGTCCGGATGAACTTTTTTGGGCCATAAGGATGCAAGAATACCCCGAATTGCCGAGCGTAGCTCTCAAATGTTTAGTTCCGTTTGCAACATCTTATTTTATGCGAGTTGAGTTTCCTCCCAGAGGGTTACGCCCCACACTTTGAGAACCACTGATTACTGATAAATACAATATCGTTTTTTTTAAGATTGGATAAAACACTAAAAAGCAAAAATTACCAAACACAGTCTGAAAAAATTAAATTTTATTAAAAAATACTGTATACAAAATATACATCTAAAAATATTAAAAATAACAATATTCTAAAGAATAAATCTTCTTGTTATATTGATTTTCCGTTCCGGATGTTGGCAATAATCATGAATATTTTCAGTTTATTCAGCTCATTGCTAGTCGAGGAGAATAAATACTATTGTACAAATTATAACTCATCAGTCTCTTACTAGAAACACTTGAAATACAAGTTTATATCAATTCTATACTTTTTTTAGTACTTCCATCCAGAAGACACTGTATCTCATTAACATTTTTTCCTGTTGTTTCAGGTACAAACTTAAAAACGTACAATGCAGCCATAACACAGCAAAAGCCAAAAAAACCAAAAGATCCGGATTGCCCTATAAGCTTAGTCACGGCCCCAAAATAATTGCTTATAACAAATCCCAGTATCCAACAAAATGATGATGTAACAGAGGATGCTAACGATTTTATGTTTTCTGGGAAGATTTCTCCCATTACTGCAAAAGGTAAGGCTCCAAAGCCCAAACAGTATGTGATGATATATACTACGATGCTTAAAATTGGCAGCCAACCTAAAGTGGATACATCCGCGTGTTGAACATTTTTCAGATAAAAAAAGAAAGCTAGGATACTATGTGCTACAGCCATTCCTAATCCTGAGATTATCAATAGAAATCTTTTTCCGCATCTGTTTACAAGCAGTGGAGCAGCGGGACTTGCGAATATCTGAACGATACCCATTATAATGGTACACATTTCAGGTGCTATGGGAACACCAGCGTCTGCGAAAACACTTTGTGTGTAGAAAAGTACAACTGTAATTCCAGATAATTGTTGTCCTCCAACTAAAGCCATAGATATCGTCAAGGCCTTTCTTAGTCCTGGTGATTTAAATATAAGTTTAAAACTGCCTTTACTTTTCAGGTTTTCTATTAATTGAGAGTTAATTAATTCAGCTTCTTTTTGAGCAGATAATTCTTCTTTACCTCTAAATTTAATAAGAGCCTGTACAGCCTCTGACATTCTTCTTTTTTGTAGTAAAAACAAGGGACTATCTGGTATAAATACTGAGAACAAAATCATAAACAATGTTGGAGGAATTATTAGTATAATGTTAAATGTTCTTATTGATAGGAATGGTCCAAGTGCATAGGAAAATAATAAACCTATGACTATAAAAACTTGCAACAAAGAACCTAATGTTCCTCTGGATGCATCATCTGATATTTCTGCAATGTAAATAGGAAGTACGGTGAAAATAATACCGACCCCCAAACCACATAACAATCTCGAAAAGTAAAATAAATATATGGATTTTGCAACAACGTTTACCATAAATGCTAAAAGAAAAGGCAGGTTCCCGATAAGAATAGTCCACTTTCTACCAACTGAATCAGCTAGAAATCCTGCACCGATGGGTCCAACTGCAGCAGCTAAGGGTAAACATGCTCCGATCCATCCTTCTTCTGAGGGGCTTATGACTGTGTCTAGTGGTGTTGTGTTTGGGTTTTTCAGTTGTGGAATTTCTGGCGAGGTCCATCCAAATGCGATGCCACTAATAAATGCTGTTATATATGCTGAAAATAAATCAAACAGGTATATTTTCATCAATAATATATATTTAAAGAGTAAAAATATTTCAGAAAAAAAGTAAACGAAAAACTTGGACCAATAAAACAATAAACAATCCTATTGAACAACTATAATAACTTGCTATTGGACGCAGCTAAAGAACTATGTGGAATAAGTAAAAAATACTTCTCAAAGAATCAGACAGCGTGATGGTCCGAAGAAATAAAAATACAAGTGAAGGAAAGAAAAAAGCATGGAAACAATAACTGAAAGAAAAAACAAACGAGCATTACAATAACTATAAAAATAAAAGGAAAAAGGTAAAAATATTAGTAACAGCAGCAAAAAGAGATAATTGGAAAAATTCGGAGATATTTCCGAAATAACGAGAAGTAGACAGCATTAAGAATAAAAATTGAGATGTAGCGATAGAGACAAAACAAATAGTAAAACGATGAAAAGAATACGTTAAAAACTTATTAACGGATAAAAACCCAGATGAAATTAATGAACAACAATATAATATAGTGAAAGATAACACAGAAAACTTGCTAAATGGGAAATAACTAGAAAAAAACAATAAAAACGTTAAAGTATGAAAAAGCACCTAGAGTGGAAAGAATAATAAAAAATGGGAAAAAAGGATAACAAATATTAATAAAAATAATGAATTAAATATGGAAAAATGAAGATATCCCGGAAGATTGGAAAGTCTCTTTAATAGTAAAGATTTTTTAAAAAAGGATGAAGGAGGATTCAATAACTACCGAGGATTAGCGTTGCTATGAGGATGTATTAAACTCTTAGAAAAAATAATAAACAATAACGAGAGAAAACATATGAGATAAAGCACAATTTAGATTTAGAATTGGCAGGAGCATTATCATATATTTACTTTAACAGATAACACAAAAAGCGCTGCAGCAGAAAATGGGAGTATACTTAGCATTTCTTAATCTAGAAAAATCAATCAATCAAATCAATCTATGCCACAGTATCTCTCACCACGTCTGAATAACATCGATCTTTCAGCCATAACTCCAATATTAATATCACCTAAACCTTGGAATAAATTGAAAGCAGATTTTAATCTCTCGTTAACTAATTATGATAAGCATCAGACAAATTCACAATTTCTAAGGCAAACCTTTAAAGAATTAATTGCTAACAACAGATTTGACCAAATTGTATACACATATGCTTCTAATAGTCCTATGAGCTGTTGGATGTGCTGTAGCTTCAAACACAGATTTAATCATAAATGTAATCTCCCGCTCTTCTGCTGCATACATACTGCTGAATTATTCTCTATTCTCCAAGCTACAAACTTACTATCACCAGAATATAAAAAAGTAGCAATACAGATTCTTTAGCCCCTACCTACTCTCTCAAAAGTATGCACACAGTACATCCTTTGGTTCAAGTCATTCAAAACTCTTTCGATAGTTTATTATCACTGGGAGTATCCATAACCATGATCTGGATTCCGTCTCATGTAGGAATCTCTGGTAACGAACTAGCCGACCTCTTTGCCAAACAAGCCGCATCATCTAATATAGAGACTGATAACATACAATTACATACAGACTTACAGTCGTATTTTAAAAATATCATCCACATGTCTTGGCAAGCTTCGTGATATCCATCCCACCGTTAAAAAGTTTCCTTCAATGACACGAAAAAACAAAATCTTAATTCGCCGACTTAGAATAGGCCACACAAGACTAAACCATAAATATTTAATGACTTCCCAAGATCCACCTACATGTAGATACTGTGGTAATATTCTATCTGTTAAACATATTCTATTATAGTAGACTGTCCCTATTTCAACAACAGAAGAACGAATCTTTTGAGTCAAAATCTACAAAATATTCTCATCTCACTAATTCCAAAACCTTATTAATTTCCTCTATGAAACCAGGCTTTACCAGGAAATTTAGAAGAAGAACCGTAGTTTAAAATTTGATAATTAATAATTGTATTAATATATAATGTATTTAATATATTTCTTTATCGATTGTAATGGTACTGTATTTTCTTGTAATGTCATGTAATACAATTGTACCTGTGCCAGTGACCTACGCTATCGAGACACGTAAAGCTAAATAATAAAAAAATAATTAATCTAGAAAAGGCCATCGATAACGTACCGAGAAAGAACCTACAGAACAACACTATAAGACAAAAAGGGATAGACAACTAAATTTTAAGAACGATACAACAAATATGTATTGGAACGACAATGCCGTAATTAGTAGGTAATAATACATCAGATATGTTTACAATAAATGGAGGGTTAAGAGAGCTAGGAACACTGAGGAACACTGGGCCCAAAAGCTGAATGTAGGGCATAGAAAAATGCAAAGAGTAGAGATCTTGGAAGAAGCATTGTCTGACGTTTTGGTGTTAATTGCAAAAACTAAAAAAGAACTTTAGAATAATTTAGTAATATGGAAAGAACTACTCAATGACAACGAAATGAAGATAAATATTAACAAAACAAAAGTTATGCAGATAGCAGTAAAAGGAACTAACTTAAAATAGATATTGAACAAACAAAAAGAGACAAAGTAAAAAATTTTACATCAATAGACGTAATAATAGAAGAAATAAGATCTTTAGAAACAGAAGTCAACAGCAGAGTGGAGAAAACGTTATAAATGTGTTAAAAAATTAATAAAAAATGTATCAACAAAAAATGAATATCACGGAATACAAAAATAAACCATAATGACCTCTTTAGGTATCATCAAAGCAGCAGCATATGCCGCTCTGATGAGACCTAAAGTATAAGCTGCTTGCCGCTGCCCTGCATCGAAATAAAAATCTAATACCGTCATTAAGTTTTATTTTTTTACTCTGTTTGGAGTACCAGAAACTGAATTCACTACGAATATTGACCATGATGAACGGCATATGGAATGCATATTTTAGATTCCCTTACCGACTAATTCATCAATCTGTCTGCTTTGCAACTTGTAGAAAGCACAGTAGTAAAGATTTGAATTCAGTTTCGCCAAGTAGGAAATCTTATGATTTCTCTTGTTGTTTACAAAAATAAACGTTTTCAAAGTAGTTTATAGGATTGCTCTGACTTTTGGCAACGAATCATGGGTATTAATGGAATGGCAAAAGAGCATCATATAGATTCTGAAGATGCATACTTGGGAAGAGTCATAGCTGCTAGCAAAATGGACAGAATAACAAACACATATATAAGAAACTAATTTAAAATAGAATCCACATTAAACTTTATAAAATAGAGACAGCTAAGATGGTGAAGCCATTTATATCGGACGAAAGATACCGCACCAATTAGTAGCATGTAGGAAGCAAATATTTGAGAAACAAAAAAAAAGAGGGCAAAACAGACACGGGATGAATAAATCGGAAAGGTATTGGAGAAAAGAAGAATGACATGGGACGCAAGGACATTGTTGCGAAACCGAAAATAATGAAAGAAATTTGTGAATAAGAAAATTACACATTACACCATTAGATAGTAGAAACGATGAAGATGATGATATAAGAATGTATCTCGCAACTCCATGTCAACTATTCCTCTGACAACATTTACTCCAACAGAGGTTCGACAACAAATAAAAATGCTAAATCCTACGAAAGCTCTCGACTATGATTTAATAGCAGGAGAATTACTTCAGAAGCTACCAAGAAAAGCAATGATGTTATTAACAGTAATATACAATAGCATACTACGTCTTCGATACTTTCCCATATAATAGAAATTTGCTCAAGATACTATGATTCCGAAACCTGGTAAGCCAGCAACGCAAGCAAATTCATACCGCCCTATAAGCCTACTTCCAGTAATGTCGAAAGTCGAAAGTATTAGAAAGGCTACTATTACATAAAATCGAGTAAGTTGTTCCCATAGACGAAATTATACCACAACACCAATTCGGATTTAGACGTGAACAGTCAACCATCCAACAATGCCACACAATAGTAAATATAATTAAAACAACCCTCGAAGAAAAAAAGTTTTGCGCTGGAGTGTTTCTAGATATACAACAGACATTTGATAGAGTATGGACTAATAGACCAACTATACTTTATAATAAAATAGTATCTTACTGACCGTTACATCAAGTCAAAATTGAAAACAGCTATTCAAATTATCACATCATACAATTTGGCGTAACTCAGGGTAGCGTTTTGGGCCCATTTCTGCATCTGATATTTACAGCAGACGTTCCAAGGAATGACCTTCTTAGCTACTTTTGCCGATGACACGAGAATCTTGGCAGTGGATATCGACCCTAATGTGGCATCACAAAAAGTACAAAATCATTTAGTCGAATTACAAAACTTGCTTAAGCGATGGAAGATCAGTGTTAATGCTAGCAAATCAGTACAAATTACTTTTACAACAAGAAAATCTACATGTCCACAAGTTTCTATTATTAATACTCCCATTTCTATTAAACCAGTTGTCAAATAATTAGGATTGCATCTGGATGAAAAACTTACATGGATAACGCACATTAAAACTAAACGGAAACAACTAGATCTTAAACTAAAAAATATGAACTGGCTATTTAACAAAAGCTATCCTCATACCAGTTTGGGCATATGGAATAGAACTATGGGGCTGTAGTAAACCTTCAAATACGAAGAGACTTCAAACATTCCAATCCAAAACACTCCAAAGCATGATAAGTAAAGCTACATGGTATGTATCTAACCAAACACTTCACAATGACATCCCATTACTTAAGGACATAATAAAGAATCACTCAATAAAATATAAAAATCGCACCACTGATCACAACAACGAACTGATAAATAATTTATTCACCCAACCACTTGCCGAAAGAAGATTGAGGTAATGACATATAATACTAATTCCATCAGATGAAGTATTAAAAGAACGCAACAATAAATCTGAGAATTTTGATTATCAATAACTTATTATTAATAATATACTATCTATTACAACTATCACTATATTATAGTTTTAAAAACATAATTATAATAGATGGGATGTATTTACCTATTGAACCAGCTGCATATAAGAAAAAACTGCTTGGCGTTGAAGACACCATCTTTACTTGTTTAAGGTGTTGTTAAGATAATATATTTTTATTTCCTTTGCACTTATTTATATAAATCTAACATCCTTATTTAAATTTTTACTCGAGTGTGTGATACTTTACTTTAAATATGTAACTCAATAATAATTCTTTTATTCCAAATGTAGTTAAAAGATTTAGCTCTATTTATTTTGGGTTTTTAACGTTTTTATTAGTATTACAGGTGTTGAAGATTTTTGTTGAATTAGGTGTATAATTAGGGAGCTTTTTAAACTACACGTTTAATATAAAACTAAATTGGGTTAGATTATACTTACATAAATAAAAAATTATTTTTTTTTTTTTTTTTTTTTTACCGCATCAACCCCTAGGGTTATTAGCGGGTGGTATATCTTTATTTTAGAAAAGTTACATTTAGTATATTATTAAAATTTACATAACAGTTTTGTAAAATACAAACATTTTATGTTATGTTACAGTTTGTTATACAGTTTACAATTTTTGATAAAATTTATTGTATTGCTGATGTCTTCTTTTAGAGTTTCTTTCAAAGTGTGTTTTAGTTTTGCTGTCGATCTTGCTGTTGAGTACACTGGACAGTCTATCATTATATGTTGCACTGAAAATGGTATTTGACAGATGTGGCAAATCGGCTGAGGGTCCTTGGAGATGATGTATCCATGTGTAAATTTTGTATGACCTAGCCGCAGTCTGTTAATAACTACTTGGTCATGTCTTTTAGCTGGGAGCGGTAGTAAAGCAGAAGTAACATCTGGTTTGATACTTTTTAATTTTGCTTCTGTTTGGTTCCATTTTACTTGCCAGATTTTGTTCATGTAAGTTTTTATTAATGTTTTTTGGTCTGAAATTGGTATGTTTTGCATAATAGGAATTGTCATGTTATTGATAGTTTCTGTTGCTGCTTTATCAGCTGCTTCATTACCCTTTATCCCAACATGGGATGGTACCCATAAAAATGTTATGTTTTTACCACATGTTTGGGCATTGTATAGCATGTCTTTTATTAATGCTAAATTGGCATGAGTAGGATACATCTGCTTGACACCATTTAAGGCACTTAGAGCATCTGATATAATAAGAAAGTTTGTATCAATGCTGGTACATTGGTTCAGTGCGTTGAAGATTGCCTGCAGTTCTCCAGTATATATGCTACACTCCTTGGCTAGACGGGTGACAGAGGTGTTGTCTTCAAAAATAGCTGCAGCAGCTACACCATTACTGCTTTTAGAGGCATCAGTAAAAATTAGTTTGAAATCAGGGTATCTGGAGATGGTAGACCGGAATTGTTGTTGTATTTCAGAAGGATTGTGTGAATGTTTGGGATAGTTAAGTAAGGTAAAATCTACTTTTGGTATTTGAACTTTCCAGGGAGGAGACTGGCATCTGTTTGTAGAAGTGGCTCTCAATTGATGTATATCGAATTCAAATCGATTTATTCGTTCATTGAAAGGTAAGTTTCTAGGGCAATAATTTGAGTACAGATTTGGAGGGTTGCTCCTTATTGGGCTTGTTATAAACGGGTTTTCCTTTGCACTGAGATATTTAGTAGCACAACACATTGAAAAATATTGTCTTCTGAGAGTTAATGGCGGTTCTCCTGCTAGGACTTGAAGGCTGCTAATTGGCGTGGTTCTGAAAGCTCCGAAAACTATGCGTAATGCTGTGGATTGGATGATGTCCAGTTTGTTCATTTGAGTTTTAGTAGCAGTTTCGTAGCATATACATCCATAATCTAGTTTGCTTCTAATTAGAGCTTGATATAATCGCAGAAGGATAGTTGTGTCTGCGCCCCATTTGTGATTGGAAAGAACTTTTAGAAGATTTATTCTCTGTTGGCATGATTTAATTAGTTCATTTATGTGCGATGTCCATTTTAGTTGAGAGTCGAATGTCATTCCCAAAAATTTGATTTCGTTGATTGTTATAAGAGTATTTCCGTTAAGTTTTAAATTTAAGTGGTGTTGTGTTTTTCTTTTGTCAAATATTATTACTTTAGTTTTTTCGGTTGAAAATCTCAAGCCTATATCTAAAGACCACCCTTCTAATTTATTTAGTGTATTTTGTAATATTGATGCAGCTGATTTTAGGTTTTTACTTCTCATATATATTACAAGATCATCGGCGTAAAGGTTTGCTTTTACTGGAAGCATAAAATGGTTAGATACGTTGTTGATTGCTATTAAGAATAGCAGGGGGCTTAATACAGATCCTTGAGGGATACCATTTTCCAGTGATTTCTTAGTTGACATGACACCGTTTGTTTTAACTTTTATACTTCTGTTCTCCAGGAAGTTTTTGGCGAAGGCTAGGAATTTACCATCTATTTTCCAACTCTTCATTGTTTTTAAGATGTGATATGTCCACGTGGTGTCAAATGCTTTTGTGATGTCAAAGAAAATTGCTATTAATTTTTGTTTATGTATAAAAGCTTCGTGTATTTCAGATTCTAATGCTATAATGTTATCTATTGTAGACCGTTCTGATCGATACCCACTTTGGATGGATGTAAGGAGATTTTTCTTTTCTAAGTACCATTTTAATCTTTTGCTTAGAATTTTTTCCATTATTTTACAGATGCTACAGGTAAGAGATATTGGTCGATACGAAGAAGATAAGTTTTTTGGTTTATTGTCTTTTAAAAATGGTATTATAATTGCTTCGCGCCAGAGAGATGGAAATTCATGGGTCGAATAAATTTTGTTGTAGATCTCTACTAAAGTAACCTTCGCGCTTATAGGTAGTTTTTCTATGAAAATTGGTGGTATGTCATCAGGTCCAGGTGAGGTATTTTTGAGGTTATTAAGACTTTCATTTAATTCATCAAGTGTTATGGAAGTGTTTAGTGGATCAGCAGTATCTTCTATATTAATTTTTGATGCTTCTGTTCTTTCTTTGTGTTCTAAGAAATTTGGGTGGTACTGCTGATTGCTTGAATACAACTGATAGTGTTCTACTAAAATTTCTGAGATTTCGTGTTTGTCTGAAGTTGTTAGATCATTTGTAGTGATTGTGTCAATATGGTTAAATGTTTTTGAACCTTTTATTTTCCTTATTTTTTGCCATATATCCCTTATGGGCGTAGACGAGTCAATTGACGACACGTAATTGGTCCAGCTCTCTTTTTTTGCTTGTTTTATTAAAAATCTAGATCTGGCCCTTAAAGATCTAAAATTGTTTAAGTTATTAGGTGTGTTAAACTTTTTGTATATATTAAAAGCATGTTTTGTTTGCTTTAAAGCGGATGCGATTTCAGTGTTCCACCAAGGAAGAGGAGCTTTTGTGATATTTTTGGTTTTTCCTATAGAATCTCTGGCTGCGTCTAAAATTATACCATTGAAAGATGATAGAGTAGTGTCTATATTATCTGATATAACGAGATTTGGTATACGTATGCTTACTAAGTTCGAGTATTTTTCCCAATCGGCTGACTTTAATTTCCAAGTTTCATATGGTGTTGTACAGGTTTTTTCATCTTTGTCATGAGTAATTATTATCGAAAAATGATCACTGTCGTATAGGTGGTCCAATGTATTCCACTGTAAAAATGGAGCTAAAGTTGAATCACTGATAGATAAGTCTATGGAGGAAAAAGTGCCATTATGTGCATTGAATCTAGTAGGTGCTCCTGTGTTTAATAAAACTAGTTTTATGTTATTAATTGCTTCTAATAATATTCGTCCATTTTTATCTGTTCTTTGTGATCCCCATGCGATGTTGTGACAGTTTGTGTCACCCAAAATTAATTTTGGAGATGGAATTTGTTTAATTACATTTTGAAGTTCTAATAGAGTTGTTTCGTCAGGATGTGGTAAATATACGTTGCATATGTTGATTTTAAAATGATGTATTACCGAAACTGCTACTGCTTCCAGATTTGTATTTAACGGAATTTCTTGGGATTGGATGGTTGAATGTACAAAAATTCCGACTCCACCACTGGATATTTGCTGTACTGCTCGATTTTTTGTATAGGGCATATAATTTTTTAGTTTTGCTTGATTGTTTGAAAGACGAGTTTCTTGAAGACATATTATTAGTGGTGACAGTTCATTGATTAGCATTTTAATGTTTTCAATGTGGCTATAATAGCCATTCAAGTTCCATTGAAGAATGAATATAATTGGACTATTGAGATAAATCGTAGTCGCTTTCTTCAGTGAGGGAAGATTCATTTGTTGGATTTATTTTCTTTATAATTCTTGTGATATTATTTTTCATGCGTCTATCATTTAATTTTGAGTGAACCATTTTTAATAAGGTGTATAAGCCGTCAAAATCTTCTGTATAGTTTTTAGCTGTGACTTCAGGAAATTTTGATCCTATTGCGTTTATCACGAAGTCGCATAATTCAGAGAAATTTAGCGTATATGAAGGAGATGCTGTCATTAAAATGTTTTCAATTGGTTTTAATGTGGCTTCGACATCTAAAGCCTTTTTCTTTTTTTTGTGTGCGGATTTTTTTGGAGTTATGAAAGTTTCGTTTAGGTTTTTAGTTTCTGAGATTTCAGGAGAGGTTGAAATTTGCCTTTTTGCTTGATTGGTTGTTTTACTATTATTGCTGTTAGCTTTAGTTGAAGGTATGCTGTGTACTATAAGCGAATCATTTGTCGTTGGGATATCTGCAGAAATAGGGTTGAAACAGTTGGTTGTATCATCTGAAATATTTGTTGCTGAATTATTCTGATTTATTTCCATGAGTTCGAGTTCTGAGGTATAAGGATCTTTAAGTGTTTCTGTACCAGTTGATGTTGATGTGCAGTTTTCTTCTTTGTGGCCAGTAGTATTACATCTAGAGCAATTTAAACCATCTAGGGATAGGAAGATTCTGTAAGGAGTGTTGTCATAGGTTATTAAGATTGTATTTGGAATTGGTTTGGTGATTATCGGAGAGACAAATATTTGCCGCCTAAAGCTTAAGACATGACTATACTCAGACTCGGGCATGCCAACTTTTAAAAACGTTAATTTGGATACTGCAGTTATTTCTAGTTGTTTCACTTCTTCTTCTAAAATACTGTTTGGAATGCTGGGGCAGATGTTTGATATTACTAGTCTCCTTGCTGGCGTAATAAGTCTTCGAATTTCTATCTCATTGCCTTGGATGAGTACTGTTTTATGGTTGTTTAGTAAGGTATCTACTATGCTAGTATTGTTCAAGTAAATACAAACTCTGTTGTTAGCTATTCGTGATGCAAAGATAACATTTTTTGGTGTGAGTAGAGACCCTATGGCTACTATGTATTCATGTATTTTAATACCTTGGATAGCTGACAGAATAATGGCTTGTTCTTTTGAAGGAAAATTGAAGTTGCTTACTGCATTGGAGTATGTCGATGTTGAAGATGTAGTAGGTATACTAATATTTTCAGAATTATCCATTTTTAATTTTTGTTTTCTTCATTTGATAAAATTTTTCTAGAGCCGGTCTTGTATCGGCTAATTAGTTCGACTTGTGGAAGTTGCCAAAAAACCAGAGACTGGATTAATTGATGTGTTGTATTGAATTAAGGGTTATGTATAATATTTAATAATATTGAATTTGTATTAAATTGGTAATGTACTCACAGTTTATTTTTTTGTGTGAAGAAACTTTGTTGTTTAAATACTCTATTTAGCTAACAATATTTTACCTTTCTTGATTATAAACTACTGAAAAGTTAGTTTTAGTAAGAGCAGATTTTAATCGGCACTTTATCAACTAAACGCAGGGTTGGAATCTCGAATTAAACTTTAAAATGTGGAGAAACTTTAAAATGTGTTACCACACTTTTCAAAAAATTATTTTAATATGGATGTTTGCACTTTAATTTTTTCGGAATAGGAAATTTCCGTTTAAGCGTTGATTTGATTCATTTACTACTCTGTTGGATTAGTTTGATTATAGTGCGACATTTTTAGTGTTCGGTGTTCTAAATTAATTATTTAAAATTCGTTTCTCTAAAACTGTTTGTGTTCCCTTATTTTTTTAAGATGTTCATATTTAATCAATTGACCAATTGACTGGGAATCAGTAGGCAAAGAGGCTATGCAGTGATCTTTAAGAAGTAACTGGCAGACAATCAAAAATATTGTAAGCTATGAAAAAGTAGCATGGGCAATAAACTCATGCAAGCTCTATAAATCACCAGGAATGAATGGTATATACCCAGTGTTATTACAAAAGAGACCGGAACTTTTATAAGCAGAATTTGCAATGTTCTCAGAAGTAGTGTAGCCTGTAGCCTTTAATTACATAATTAAAGCATGGAGAGAGATTAAAATAACTTTCATTCCTAAACCAGGACAAGAGGACGAGAAAAGGCAAAGTCTCTTATTAAGACTATTAGTCAGACCAATAAGAATAATATCATTCCTACAGAAGATATTAGAGAAAGTGCTCGACATGTATATTAGGAATAAAACATTGGTATACACTCCAATACATCAAGAACAACATGCCTATAAAGCAGATAATTCAACCGAGACAGCACTCCACACACTCGT
This sequence comes from Diabrotica undecimpunctata, assembly GCF_040954645.1. Taxonomy (NCBI): domain Eukaryota; kingdom Metazoa; phylum Arthropoda; class Insecta; order Coleoptera; family Chrysomelidae; genus Diabrotica; species Diabrotica undecimpunctata. Next base: position 28,370,678 of record NC_092806.1, on the reverse strand, counting down.
AGAAAAAGTGGATAACACAATTAAAAATAAAGAGGTGATGCTGGGAGCCTTTTTGGATATAGAGAGAGCTTTCGACGACACTCTTCGGTAAGATCCGTAACCAATACCCTGAAAGGCAAAGGAGTCGAGGACATATTTCTATGCTCAGAAATAGAGTGGTAAATACCACTATCCATAGAGAGACCGTGTTTTCCCGGGTCGACATAGGATGTCCACGGGGGGAAGTTCTGTCCCCACTGCTGTGAAATCTGATGATGGACGGACTAATAGGAACTTTAAAGGCAAATGGTCACAAAAAAAATTGGATATGCGGATGATTTGACAATCATCTCGAAAGGAAAGTACAATACGGTAGTCAGAGATAACATTAGCGAGGCACTAGAACTAGTGAGACAATAAACTTAAAGAGAGGGGCTAAATATAAGTCCCCACAAATCAACCATAGTCACCTTCATACGCAGACGGAAAATAGAGGGTTTAGGTCCTCTAAAGCTGCAGGGACAAGTCATTTAGCCAAAAGGAGAGGTAAAGTATTTCGGGATTATACTAGACTCGAAACTTACCTGGAATCGGCAATTAGAAAAAAAAAACACCATGGTGATCAAATCCTCAATTACCTATGAAGCAACGATGTGGTGGTCTAAGACACTTCAAACAGCTGCAAAAGCCAAACTCGGCAAGGTGCAAAGACTTGCTTGTATGGGGATAACTGAAATCTAAATGACTAATCACTAAAACTTTGCAATGAAGCAACAAAAAAATATAATTTTAAGAATTCATATAGGGTGTCTATTCCAGACAGGAATGTATGGAGAAACAAGGAGTACCGTAACCAACAGGGTAAAATCTGGTATACAGATGGATCCAAAACTACAGAGGGTGTGGGGGCAGGATTATTCACAAATAATCCCAGCATTGGCGAAAGCTTTGCCTTGGGGAGGAATTGCACCGTTTTTCAAGCGGAGATATATGCGATATTGCAATGTGCAAAAAACATGGAGATCTTTTGAAAAATAAATAAATAAATAGTTTATTTACGGTTATACCAATTACAATAATTACAATCATTAAGTAATTCATATCATATTAACAGTTTTAGAACCCAATAATAATTACATACAATTTACACAAGACAAATAAATAGAATAAATACCTAAATGACAGTTTACAGTGACAGCCTACATTGTATTTTAAAAAGATTTTTTCAGCCTTTTTCGAAAACTATTCAGAGAGCTAGAAAAAAAGTTTTTTATTTAGATAATTTAGACAATAGTTTCTTTGTTGGAATTCTAAGTGAAAAACGTCCTTAGATCTTGTGCACCTTTGAGGAAACCTAAGACCTATTCTCTGCAAAATTTGAGGCGAACCTATCATTCCGTTTACAATATTGAAAAGAAAAACGAAATCTAGCATTAAACGACGATTTTCTAATGGTGGTATTTTAAAATTAGTAATTTAAAAGCTTTATTACAAATAAAATTATAGTGATTTTTGAAACATAAAGTGGTATCAAAAATACACCTAAATCTTTGAAAGCGTTTGTTGGTTCCAGAAATATATTATTGATAGAGTAATTAAAACAGATAGGTTGTGAGTTTCTGAAAAAGCGCAATATTTTACATTTATCCATATTAAGTGAAAGGTCATTCTTTGTACACCATTGTGAGATATTATTTACATATTTTTGCATTTTTACACAGCCTCTAACATCCTTAATAATTCTAAAAATTTTCAAATCATCTGCATACAACAAAATAACACAATTTTCAAAGATTTCTAAAATGTCATTTATGAAACAAATAAAAAGAATAGTCGATAAATGACCACCCTGTGGAACGCCAGACCTCACCAAAATCTCTTCAGAAAGACAGTTCTTGACTTTGACAACCTGAAGCCTGTCTGTCAGGTAGCTCTCCAACCACTCAAGCAGGGATCGATGAATTCCTAGTACTTCTAGTTTTTTTATAAGAATCTTGATGTTAACCCGATCGAATGCCTTTGAGAAGTCGGTATAGATTACATAGATCGAAAAGAACAGATTTATATAATTTCTGACAGTCAAGCGGCAATGAAGGCACTGTTGGGAAGTGAGGCCTAGATTGGTGTGGGACTGCATCAAAGAACTAATAAACTGGGAGACCCGAAAAAAATTAAACTTGTCTGGGTACCAGGACTTCAGAACATGAAAAGCAACAAAAAAGCAGACCAATTTGCAAAAAGAGGAGGATCGAACGTATCAAACGAACCGGCTGTAACTTTGGGAATACTAAAGGCTGTCGTTCGTAGGTCTGTAGAGGACTGGATTAAAGAGAGTCATGAGCGATATTGGGAGAGAATTCCGAAATAAACACAGTAAAAAATCTTCATTGATGGACCGTGTAGAAAAAGAACAAAAGAACTGCTTCTTATGGACAGGAACAAACTGAAAACAGGAATTTTGACCGGGCATGCACCAGTAAGAGAATAATTAGAAACTGTATCATGCGACTGCTAGGCTCTGGACCGTAAAAGATAAAAACTGTATGGGCAACCAAGAAGAGACCCTGGTATATTTAGAACATACCAAGCAAAAGACCTGTACAAACTTCTACAGGTTACAAAAATTCAAGACTGGGTGAAGGAAACAACAAAGGGCAGCAAACACGATACGCTTTAGCTTCAGTGATAATGGAGATCTTTCTGAGCAGATGGACCTAGGAAAAAAAGAAACCTCCTACAAGACTAGAAGCTTTTACTCAGTTTGTATCCCATATATAGTTTACGGACTAAAAGCCTAATTCGTAAAAAAATGGAGGTATTCGAAATGTGGCTATATAGATGTATAGATGTATATAGATCTTTTTGATCAGGCGGACCCAGGGAGAAAAAAAAGCTGTTCATCAATGAACTTAATCATCTGTTTTTCGATTTGATTACCAGTATTCATGTGTCACCTTCCTTCTAGGTATCATGATAAGGTTCTTTCTATTGAACAGCGAGTATTACGTGTATAAACTTTTTCCGTAAGAATTGTTACCTAATTTACACTTTAAGTAGGCTACATTTTCTTCGAGGTTTGTTTGTATTTTCGGTACTTTTTCACTAATTGTACGTTTTTACTGAGGCGTCTGTTGCGATCATAGTTGAGCGATCATGTTTTTACTGAAGCGATGATTTGATTAGTAAGTTGTCCGTTGTCTAGTAAACAAGTGGTTTTGTTGCAGCGAAGAGCGTATGTAAAAGAGAACAATTATTGTTAAAATTCCTGCTAGCAAAAGGAATAGAGGACGAATAAATGTTAAGTGTTCCAAGATTAGAAAAACATGCAATATTTAAAAGAAGACAAGAAGAAGGATACTTCAAAATTTTGATAAACAATCATTTATTAGAAAATAATGTTGTTTCCACAGTTCTTCCGTTTCGTTTGAATGAACTTCAGTTTGATTTTTGTTAAGTTTAGTAAAACAGGATATAAAAAAGTCATCTACAATTTGTATTCCATATCTACTGTTTCCAGAAAAGAATCTCTCAAATAAAAAACTCTTAAAATCACATGCACAATCCACTATAGTCGCTTAGAGTTTGCGACTGTGTCTGCTCCCGGACCAGTCGCCAACAGACCACACCAGCGGTACACCACGAACATCGCTTAGCGGCTTAGCGAAGATCACTCAGCGATAATCGCAGCAGACGCTCCAGTAAAAACGTATAATACATTTATTAACGAGAGAATAACGAGAGAATTCGCTAGTATTTATTATAAGACAAATTACAGAAAAGGCACTAGAATACAATCGTGCCTTTGCTTGATTGACTTAAAAAAACCTTGTTAAGTCAATCAAGCAGAAGTAGTAGGAGTAAAAGACGTTATTCATCTTTTAAACAACAGACAATTTGCATTAGATATCTTTAAAATAATCAAAAGTGGGTGTACACAAGGACAACAAAATGCAGGTCAGAAGAGATGGACAGCTGATAGAGAAAATAGACACAGGTACAGCTGTTGCAGTTTCGCAACTTTATATAAATATTGTTGAAATATCGACATACTTTTAGCTAGTTTTGTTTTTCTCGTATAGTTAGCCAATATTTCGGTTACCAAAACCTAGACACTATCAAACAATATACTGTTGTTGATATAATGTTGCGAACAATAGACTGCTGGTTAATACAATGTTCTGAAAAATGAACCATAGAAAAATAAGTGTTCGTTGCAAGTGCAGATCGCTTGGGTAATGCATTGTGTCAACTTGTAAAAAACAATTTTTTAAACACCCCCCGCCAAACTAATTTTATCTTCAAACGACACAGTCGTGTCTTAGTTTCGAGGTATACATCCTAACGGATACTCCAGATAACAGTAATGTGAATACTGAGAATAATCACGGGAAACACACTAAGGTATCCAAAAAAAGTGACAAAATCAGAACAGTATGCAAAATGAACAAGAGTAAGATAGCAAGAGACAAATCACCGTCGAGTAGAAGTGTTGGTAGACCACGGTTAAGATGGAGTGACAATATAACGTGAAGGCACAATCCAAGGAAACCGAAATAGGCAGAATTGCCTAACAAGAAGGTAGAAGAAGAAGATATTAAATAAAACTTGTGGGCTTTCATTGTCCTGCTCCATATTATGTTTTTATCGCTTTTATTTTTGGTTAATTACTATTTAAATGGGAATAAGCCACGATTAAAGGTTAAAATTCGTTTATTGACGTTTATTTTTGGTGTTTATATTTGTGTTGTAGACCCATTTTCACGATGCAGACTTCTTAGTGTATTTGAAATTGAAACCGAATCTGGTGTAACAGAGTTAGGTTTTTCAACATCAGATGTTTCACCGTCACCTTCGAGGTCTAGGATGTTAAGAATTTTGAGTCCACGTTTGAGGATTTTGATCTGAAGACTCACTTTCCTAAAACACAAAAAACTTATGTATACGTATAATTTTATTTATTACTACTACTTGTCGGTTTATAACGTTCTCAGCCGTTTTCCGACTTCCAATCGCCACTTAATCCGGTTGTTCCATAGGTCTTCTTCTATGGCCCTCCCTCTCAGTTTTTTATTTATTCCTTTATTTTTATAAATAATTTTATCTTAATCCTCTTAGGGATTACTTAAATTCTAAATTTAATACCTAATATCAAAATTATAAACGAATATTCTTTTTTATTTTAGGTGTCTAATAACTAAGCATAGAATGGAATAGAAATTAACAATGTGCGTGGAAAGCAGCTTGATAGTAAACTTTATCTTTATTGCCTTACTTAACTGGCCTGAATAATTACAGTTTTTCTTTTAATGTTTCGAGTCACGGTTTAACCGTTCCGTTGTCGCATTTTAAAGCTACACCATCCATATGAGCATTTTTTTCTTTCATGAAATTTGGTATGTACCTACAAATTTTTGTCCTTTGAATGTGAGTATCATTTACTCCTAAAATTGTGCATCGCAAAGGAAATAATATCTCACTCTTCTTTTAAAAATAAATTCTTAAATTGCAACCTGTTTTTATAATTTATAATGTTTCTATAAACTATATCCATAAGATATTTTTGTCCTTGATAACCTGCCAATCTTTATAATTATTGTATTTACCACTCTAGACATATATCCATACATCTACCTGAAGGTTTTATTTATTTAGCATATGAGTTCTTTATAAATACAATACTATAAACATACCTATTGAAACACATGTACTTAACTTTATTTATACAATCGTAACACATTTTCTTACAAACTAAACATCAATAGCCAGATTACACAGTAGGTATGTGATTGCATCTGGTGGATTGTTGGTTTTTCGAACGACCTTATAAGAACAATGAATCAGTCCGTTCACTACGTTTGGTGCGTATGGGATTTAATTTTATCAGTGTGAAAGTTTCATCCGGGTAAACCTTGTGTAGGGTTGGATATTTTTTTTAGTTCTATTTTGTACGAAAAATCAAAGGTATCTCGAAAGCAGTCAGAAAGAGTTTTAATATTATTCAAGACTTAAGTCAAGATCCTCAAGATTTATAATATTTAAAAGTAGTAAAAGTACCTTTCTTATGTTACATCAAAAATGGGAGATTTTGAAAGAGCAAGAGCTCTTCTTGAAGAAGTTTTCAAAGAAGAGCTCAAATTGGATACTTTAGTGTACAGCACGGAGGACCTATTTGAGTCAAATAATTAATAATAATAATAAATTAGGGTTAAATAATCTTTATGCAGAAACAAAACACGAAAGTCTACAGTCTACTATTAATTGGGCCACAATATGTTATAGATTAGCATCTTTATTCATCGCTGAGGATAAATGGATAAATGCGGATATAAAATCACTTAAGGGCAGCTCAGACTGTTTTGGACACACTTGAAACTTCTTTATTGCCGAATATAGCTCTTTTTAAAGCACAATGTTTTCTCTTTATGTACTGCGGTAGAATTTTATTAAGTACCTAGTAGACTTCCGTTGTCACTGTATCAAGCTCATTAAGATGGTTAGCCATGAATACCTTAGGGTTAGACTCTAGGCACTGGGAAAACAGAGGACTGAAATAGTAAATAATGCTACTTCAAAAAAGCATGAACTAACTAAATATATCTTATTCAGTCATCCTTGAACTTTGTTTAAAATTGTAAATTGTTTTGTTAATATACCTACATTATTGTAATATATATTACAAATAATAAATATCCAAATTCAACAAAGAACAAAATTATAAATAAAGCTAATATAGAGAGTCAACCTCTAGGATATTTAATAGACCCTCTGATATTCATTGTATTATAATCATCACAGACCACTAATTAGGTAGGTGATTTGTGATAATCATTTAAAATTATGATAAAATTTAGATTAAGGATACTATCGCACTAGATGACAGTGTCGTTAGCAAATCGAATAGTGTTAATTAGTTCATCACTGATTTTATTAGCTATGACTTATTATTAACATTATTAACTATCAAACTGTCAGGATTTGTCAATATGACTTTTTCATATCATCTCATAACCATCATTTACAATTTCAAAATCTTAAAAAAATTTAAAGTTTATTTTCAATTATTATGCAAAATGGAAAACAGGAAAAAGATTTATATGTAACCATTGTTTTCAGTGAATCCACAGCGAGTCTATTAAAACTAAGTTTACCTCATTTAAACTACACCGATCCTGAAAACTCAAGAATATTTTTGATATCTCCCAGCCACTATAAATGTTCTCAGAGTCAAGTAGATTTCAAAGAAGAAAACACACCAAGTAAGTATATATTTAGATATCGGTCAGGTTTACAAAGTAGTAAAATTTGAAATTTTCATCTCAACAAATTTAAATATCTTTTAGTTCTTTTTGGTTTTTTTTTTTCCAATAATATATATGTGAACACCAGCTTCGTCGATATTTTCTATACTCTCATTGGCACCATAATTAATGTATTTACTTGTCTAGATAAGTAGTTACGGAACCCGATATTAGACTGCCAGCAGCTTAGATAAGGAAAGAGAGGGGACGCGTAATCGTATGGAATTGACTGAATCCAAACCATCGAGTTAGAATCTATGGAGAGGGCATCTCGTGACTAAAAACGACCTCACTTCGGCCATATTGTTTTGTCACTTTTGACAGATCGTATATGTTTATTTACGTTTGTGGTTTTTCGAATATTTTTAGTTTTATAATACTTTTATAGAAACTGTAATAATATATTGTGATAGTGCATAATAATGGTTTCTTGTTCTCAACGTAGTTGCAGTGGCAGAAGCAATGTTAATAAAAAATCTTCAGGAATATCGTTCTACAGGTTAGTATACCAATATGTAAACAAAGTAATGGCCCGTACTTCAGAGAATAAATTAATAGTATTTGACTGTATTAATTTATCTTTATGTATAATATATCGTGTTTTTAGTGTTTACCGCGGGATAAATAAATCATAGTTTATTAAAAATGTATTGCACTTTTTTAGATTATGATTAAATCTTCTGAATAACTAGTCATATTTTTATAGTAGTTTAAATATTATTGAGTCCGGCCATGATCCCACCGCCATATTGATATCACAGTTAGCCACGCCTACCTACGCCGTTTTTAGTACATACGTTAATATGCTCATAGCTTCTCCATAGATTATAACTCGATGATCCAAACCGTCACCAGAAAGGTTGCCAGGTCATATTTTATTTCTTCAGCAGATTGGGAATAATGGATATATCAATAAATATATTTTTTTCAAAATTTATGATTGAACACTGACATACTGATCACTTTTTGAATATGATTTTAATATTACATATTTTTTTGTAGATCGTTACAGTGTTTCAATAAATCGGTAAATTGAAGTAGAACTCAAAAGATCTACTGAAAAACCAGTAGACCTGGTAACCCTGCGAGAGGTAGTAATGGGCAACGTACAGGCACCAAAACATGGCGGTCACATCGAAAGAGGCTTCACTTTTCAAAGGTTATTAAATGAGTGTTATCTGTCCTTTTTCTTTTCTTGTCTAAGGCTAGCAGAGTATTGCGCATGGACCATGGTAGTGTTACGTTTTTCTGTGGGTTCAGAGATTAAGTGAAGCAAAACGTGGTTTGACTAACTTTATTTAACTCTAAAAACTCACTTAATTACAAATATCACAAATTTTAATTAAATTAATAATTATCACTTACAATTCGCACTGATAATACAAAATTTCAGAAGGTTGCCGGCGCGGCTACGAGAACGCATCGATAGAAACGGTTCGTGCAATACTCCGGCGGTTCGTTAACACATTTTGGCTGCGTTTGTCGCCAGAGCCGGCAATCACAGCGAAGATTGTCACTCTGGCCTGTCAATAACAAACAGCGTTATTAACTACGTTTTTATTGGCCTTCAGACAGAAGATCGTTCCGATTGGGATCAAGTCGGTCTACATCTTGACCCCAGATAGACCTCGTTGGCTAAGTGCCTTTCTCAACTATTCTACGTTTTATTATTACCTGAGTTCACATTTCTTCGTTTTAGAAAGACTTCGCTTCGAAGACGATTCCAAAAGCTCTTACCTCGCGGAATCCAGCTAACAGCTCGGAGAGAATGTTCCATGGTCAGATAGACAATCGACCTTTGAAATAGGGAAAGACAGGTTATCTTAAAGCTATTTCAGATCGTGTCGAACTGACACAGCGTTCCACTAGACCACCGACGGTTAGGAGAGAATAAAAGCCCCAGATGGACTTAGAATTACTCCTCAATTGGTGGCCGAGCTGAAGTAGCACTTCGTCACCAAAACAATTCGACAAAAATAAATATTCCCCTACGGGACTTAAGAATATTTCGTGAGAAGTGGCGGTACAGAGTGAAGGGCCGTCGAAGAGTCAACACTCTGCCGACGTTCCTATATCTCGAGGAGTGTTAACTTGGCCACACATTGAGGCGTGAAGGGCCGGCATCTCTGTGAGATTCAAGGCATCCATCGTGGTCAGAATACTAGACAAATTATTCATGTAAGACAAATATATACTATTCACGTAAGAAAACTCGAACTGGTAAAGTATTCTGGAAGTCGAGGTCACATAAACTCCACGATCAAGAGGATGGAGGCGAAAAACCTTCGCTCCTCCTCCAGAGCGGCGGTCGGAAGTCATCAAAAATCTCTGAATCCATCGGAAGATGCATCGACCGTACTACATGACGCCCAACACACGGATGAATCCCACAACCTAGATTTGGCATCTGGATTATCCACATTGATACCAGCTGTGACTGCACTAACCCTAGTGCAGAGTAAGCCATTTAAAGCCCAGGACAAACCAAAGATGGAAGTTCCGCAATCAAAATGGACTCCTGCACCACCTACATACTCTTGCGACTTTATGAAAATCCACAAGAGTTCTTAAACGAAATAATAAACCAGATGAGCAATATGAACATAAACAACAATTATTGGAGAGCCTATATCCTAGAAAAATCTTAAATAGACGAGGCAGCTCGATGGGCACAGAGCAAATTCACGACTGGTCTGAATTAGGTCTGAATGGTCTGAACAGGTATTTTAATTTATACAGTCTATAAAATAAACCTTTATAGGTATCATAATATCTTGTTGCGTCAATAGCAAAGAGAAAAAAAAAATAAAAATAAGATGTTCTCAAGTTCATATGCTGGGCTTTAGGATACATTCGGGAGGATATCTTTGTTATAAAAGTTCCATGTGTACTATGGGTATAATATATCGAAAAATGTATACTGTAAAATATACTTCAGTTTGATATTTTTTTATTTTAGCCACAAGTCAAAGTGTCAATAGCGAAATTTTATTCAAATATCAAGCTTTACAAGAAGAAAAGGAAGGCAAACCTATTTCACAAGATATTTTCCTGTATATATCTTCAGACGTCGGATTGTTTTCTAAAAGTAATTGCTCATCAAAATCTAATATTTACGGTAAGATCATACAAATGTACATATATATATTTGAATACTAAGTATAGTGAAAAACAGCACTATTCTCTAGCTGTAGTTCTATTAGATTTCAAGTTTGTATAGAGGCAACTTTTGCATCAAATACTATAGCAGGTGATAATGTATTTTTTGATCGCAATTCTTTTATTGTACTGTATATATCTCTTTGTCAACGATTTTCCATTCACTCCTGAATGTAGGTCTCTCCCAATTGCTTCCATCTTTCTCTATCGTGCACCAATCTAATCCACTGTTTGCCTGCCACTGCTTTTATGTCATCTACCCATCTTTTTTGAGGTCTTCCCATGCTTCTTGTTGTCGTCCTTGGTCTCCATTCTAGAATTCTCTGTGTCCACCTGTTGTCATTATATCGGGTTACGTGACCTGCCCAGCGTCATTTCATTTTTGTAATTTCTTCCACAATATCCCTAATCTTCGTTCTACGTCTTATCTCGGTATTTCTAATCGTGTCTCTTAGTGATATTCCAAGCATGATTCGTTCCATTGCTCTTTGCGTTGTTTCTAATTTTTTAGCAGATATTTTGGTAAGGGCTACTGTCTCCAAGCCGTAGGTACAAACTGGTAGTATGCATGTGTTATGCACCTTTTTTAAGTTTACAGGAATGGAGGTGTTTTTCAAGATATATGCTAGTTTGCCGAAAGCGCCCCATGCCAGTTGTGTTCTTCTTAATTTGGTTTTCCCAGTTTGATGACATGACCTAGATATACATAATATTCAACATTTTCTATGATATGATTTTGTTTTGTTATATTTGTCTGGTCTCGGCTCAGTATTTTTGTTTTGTTGTAGTTCATTTTTAAGCCTACCGCTCCTGAAATTGCATTCAATTGTTGTAACATATCATTTAATTTCTGGATATTATCGGCTATTAAAACTATGTCATCTGCGACTCTCAAGTGGTTTAAGTATGATCCGTCGACGTTGATACCCTTGTTGTTCCATTTCTAGTTTCTAAAAAAATATATACACTGTATACTGTATATATAATCAACTAAAATACTCATTTTTGAATATATACATAATATATCTAAGCATCTCTTCTTTCCTCTACTTGTTGCCTTATTATATGTATATTATTGAATTGAAAGTAAACACAATAGCTGTTCACAATACTGTGTTTGATCAACATACCCATTTAAAAAAAAGCTTTTAGCTCGTTCCATGGTAGTTATTATGAATGACTAATCAAGCTTAGGATGGAATAACTTACTGTATATTTTAATAAAATCGTTCTTAACCTACAGAAGGCTGTTACTCTGAAGATAGCTTTGAATTACTAAACAATAAATCTGCGGAAAGTATATCGATTGAAAAATCCCTAAAAAGTATTTTTGAAGCTAGAAAAATTAAAAAGTTACCCTTGTTATCAGCAAGAAGTGTGGCACATTCAAATAAAATGGGAACAAATGAGAAAGAGCTCTATGTAGCTCTACTTGATTCAAATGTAAGTAAATCTCATTTATTTCATATAAGATTCGTTTGATTCACTTAAAAAAATTTTAATGTAAAAAATGTGTGTAGAAAAGATGTGAAGAAAAAGTTGTTTGAAATATGAAATGAAATATACATTAAGTACAGATCATGACAATTGGCTTTTTATTATGAGGCAAGAATAGGCAATTAATCCATAACGTTTTATGTGTAAATTAATATATTCAACTATTGTAATAGAATTATTGGTCAGTTCAATTATTGTATTATAGGTTAATGGTTATTCTGAAAGTGATTTTTTTGGTACCTCAACTTTTATCAAATATCTTATTAAGAATAAACAACAATTATAAAATAAATTATTTATTTAAAGTTTTGCCTTTTCAAAATGGTTACAGACTATAAGATGACTGATATAGTGTTCCGATTATAAACACAGACAGAAAACACACACAAAACAAAGTTCAATATAAGACTAAATGTAACAATTATTTTCAGTGTAGTTCTTCTTCTTTCAGTTTTCAGGATGATTTGAATATGCAGCAGTTACCGCGGCTAAACCAGATATTTCCTAGCTGTTTTCCTAGCTAATATAAGACCCTTTTTGATTTTGATGTAAACCTAGTATGAACCGTAGATTTTAATAACTTTATGTTTAACGATTAAAAATAATGTTTCTCTAACGTATCATACACTACTCAGCCTTTATGCAGACGTCAAAGCAATTGCGGCCAAACACAGAAATATCGGCATAGCGGTCAACAACAAACAGCACTAGACGGCATTGAAGAATGGACTACCTAATGGAACATTGCCATTAACTCCGAGAAAACACAAGCAGTGTTCTTGAAAAAGAGACGGGAGCTGAAGAACGGCTGACGGTGCAAAACAATCCTATCGAATGGAAAAGAGATGCCAAATACCTGGGAGTCATAATGGACCAAGGATAAATGTTCAAAAAATAACATAAACACAAATAACACAACGTAGATACAACGTTACAAAAAGTAACAATAGCTAAATAGCAATAAGAGGACTTGCATGTAGAAAAAGCAAATTATAAAAGTAACAAAACAAAAATAAGATTGATAAATAGCATCATATTGCTTATATTAACATATGCATCTCTCGCATGGAGACATATCTCAAGCACAAACAAAAAAAGGATACTAACAGCCCACAACAGCAGCCTACGTGAAGCTGTAAATATACCTGGATATATCGCTGAACGTTTCTTGTTCAGAGAACTTCAACAAGTAAGGGTGATTGACACCTTGATCGAAAAAGCCAGAGTTTGGTTCGCTGAGCTGGAAAACCATCCAAGCCCGATATTGCGATAGACAATTAGGTACAATGCATTCCATCGATGGAAGCACAAACGTCCAAAGCAACAAACCCTGACAAATGCATAAATATTAGATAAGTTCGTAGCTCTAGCAACGAAGATACTCATGACACTGTGTAATGACCACAAGATCTTATTTTTTAGACAGCCTTCAAAAAAACATTGACGGCTTCGGCCACCAAAAAAACTTCAAAACGCTAACAAAAAGGCGAAAGCCAACCAAAAAAAAATTAACAAAACTAACAACCAGGGCACGAAGTGCCCAAACCCTCAAACATCAAATCGCCAAATTGAGCGTAGCCAAGAGCGGAGACTGGATACCAGAGCTGTAATTTCAGTTGGAAGATACGTAAATAGGGAAAGCAGAAAAAAAAGCGCCTCACGCTTGCCTGCATTGATCGAGTTGGGATATCGCGTTGGAGTTCTTGTACCTAGAACTTCCACACGAAAAGCACTTGGCTGATAAGAGAGCCCCTATCGCGCATCAGAGTGCTATAAGGGGGAAAGGGATGGTTAGGAGCATTAGGGCGTGGTGGAGTAATTCCTGGTTTCAGGAATAAATGCACATTGCTGCAATGTCATTCAAAGGGGTGTGCAAGTCGCTCAGGCTGGGTTTAATCAAATTGCTACTGCTGCTCTAACGTATTATTTCTTATGTGACTTGACTCCTGATAATTAACCACTATCTGCTGACAATCTTCGTACTTTATATTATTTAGGATTACATTTTTCACATCAATTTTTAATTTACTGGTTCATGCGATCTGGATTGAGACATAACTACCAATAAATATAAATTTCAATAGTAAATTCAGATTAAATCGTTTATTAATTTATCAGTAAGTTTAATAATGCATAGCAAACTTTTTGTCGTATATATTGGAACTTATATCTGGTTATTCTGATCAATTTATATAAATATTTAAGTTTCTTATGTGTGTATAACAAATTTTTAAAAAGTAATCGTATAAAATGTAAAATAAATCTTTTAGACAAATTCAGCTGATCACATGTGCCGGATATGCCATGGTGGCGAAAGTATAGATGATCTTTTGATGCCCTGCAGATGCAGAGGAACTGTAGCTTTGGTGCATTTAAAATGTTTGGAAAGATGGCTTAAAGATTCACAACATAGTCACTGCGAGTTGTGCATGCACCATTACAAAATTGAAAAGAGTCCCAGGTATTATATTTTTGACTTAATTTATTTTCATGTATATTTTGAGGGAAAAAAACGGGGAAATTTGTTGGGTAATTCACTAATAAAAAATATTTTGCTAATTATAGAGTACGTTGTGTGTACATATCTTATATGTATGTATTGCAAGTTTACTGTATTTGTGCAAATGCTGAAGATGAACTCATAAAGTAGTCACCCACAAAGAAAAATAGTAATTACTCTCTCTCCCTCTCTCTTTCTCTCTATCTCTTCCTCTCTCTCTCTCTCTCTCTCTCTCTCTCTCTCTCTTTCTCTCTCTCTCTCTATCTCTCTTTGTCTCATATGCCTATTCTTTCTAACTTACTGTAACATTTTGGCAATTAAATTTCTATAATATCTTCTTCAAAGTCAGTTTTTATTTACATCATTACTAGAATTCGATGATCTCTATTTTGACTTTTTTACCTATAGTCGCCAATAGTCCGTCTCGGTCGCTTCTATTATGAGTTGGTATATTAATTTGTTATATAACTAACGTGATAATGGCAAGTCTAACAAACCCTAGAGATAACATACAATATATATTTATATTTCAACAGTTTTTCCTAATCAACGGAAACACTGACCAAGTGTTTAAAGTCACGTAACCCGTCGTGAGCCTGAGTAACCTTTTCGGGCATAAACGTGACCAGGCATAAACTTGAGCGATGGAGTGTGAGGGTAACTTACGACAATTCGCTGTTAAACGCTCCGATTGCATTAGTTGTTTAAGAAATATGTATCTTTGTGACGAAAGATATATATTTCTTAAACAATAAATGCAAAAACTGGTGAGCAGGGGGAATTTTGAATTAATAGAGTTTGAAAGAGTTATTCAAGATTTTGCACGGTGTTTTCACTGCAAAAAGATACTGCGATACTACAAGATTTAAAGAAAAATGCTTTGACATAACTACGTCGACTGTATTAAATTTGAATTGACCTTAATTTATGTATTTTATATAATATGGCTCGTGACTCACGCGTGAGTCACGCGTTAAGTAACCGTAAGCAAGCGTGACCGGGAATGCAAAACCCTTCACGCGCCCATCTTGTGTGTATTCCACGTCAGTGTCCAATCGAACATTACACCTAAATATTTGGCCTCACTTATAAAATAGAATATTCGCTTCTCAATAAAAATTTCACTTCTTTGACTACTGGTATAAATAGTCTGTCTTTGTAGTGCTATTTTTATAATTAAGGTCTACAACTGCAGTTTTGTTTTATTTTGAAGCCCTCGCTCCCACTGCTTGTTCAGGCGAACTGCTGAGATTGTTTCAACAAAATGTTTTTTGCCACGATTGCTAGGTCATTTGCATATCCAATGCAGTAGAAACCTTCCCTACACAGCTTCGTTTATAGACAGTCCATCAGTATAGTACTGCGGATGGTACTTCTCCTGTAAGCAATCACTTTCTACCCTCGACACAATGATGGCTTCTTCTACTGAGGATACAATAATCCTATTTATTAAAGCTGCCTTTGAACATTGACAGATGAAGGAAGTACGCCTTCTAAGCTCTAAACCTGAAGAAGACATTGTTTAATGCTCCTGCCACGTCCAAGGAAGTTGTTACAACTATCGTTTTGCCTTCCCGACCCCTGAGTGGTATCTATGATAGCACTTTGTCCCTTATTATAACACTTACGTCTTGTCTTACCTTTTTGTACTTTAATAAGAATGTTTTTGCTCTGTCGTGTGCAAATTGTAGTTTATATCGGAGCTCATTACAGTAGGCATCTATGTTATAGCATGGTTGAATTTCTTGTGTGAGATCTTCTGGCAAATGTACTTTCCGACCATACAACAATTCGAAAGGTGTGTAGCCATGATATGCAATAGGGGTGGTGTTGTAGCAATTTGTGAAAATTCTGCAACACTTATCCCAATTTTCGTTTATGAATAATCTTACCTATTCATTTAATGTCCTATGTAGTTTTTCACAACTCCCCATTGACTTGGGGCGGTATGCCGTTGAAAATTGTGTGTGATCTTTAGCATTTTAATTAAATCATCATTATTTTTTTTTATTCGTGCTTTGATCCATTCTAATCTGTTTCATGAGTCCATATGTTGGTATAAAATGTTAAAAAATTCCACGAGCTATTATCTCGGCTTCTTTATTACACACTGGGATACTTTCTGCGTATTTCGCTAGTTCGCAAAGCATTGTGATACAATATCACTTGACTTCATTACTTTTAGGGAATGGTCCTATCGTGTCAACATACTCTATGGTTTCGAAGAAATGTCCGATATCACAAATTCTTCGACATGTAATTTTTCTGGTTTGTTAATTTGACATTTATGGCAATGTTTAATATATTTCTTTATGTCTTTTTGCATATTTTTCCATTTAAATTTCGCTTCTAGTTTCTTTACAAGCCCAATCGGATCCTGACAGGTGCGCCATATAATAATTAAGGGTTGCCATGCGGTAAATAATTCTACATTGTCCATCCTGCTACGCCATCATGGTATAGATCGTCGGAATATAAATAACACTCTTCTATATATTTACATCTTTATTAAAGAACACATATGGTTAACACATGATGGTTACGCGTTGCTAAGATTTTATCTGTATACAAGTATACCGACATACTATCTTGACATCAAGTTATCAACTCCCCTAATTTCATTGTTTACTCTTTTTAAAATCGTCCTTGTCTATGACGATAAAGGTCTATCAGTAGGTCGGCTTTGTTGTGGAAATAGTTCGTAATCAACAAGGCCACGCTTGGATTATTTGCAAGTATGCAAACTCAAGTATTTTGTAAAAATTGACACACTCCGCGAATACTAGGTGTGTCCCAGATTCTGATTGAAAACAATTTTAATTAAATCAGTAACGCAATTTAAGAAATATTACTTCCGGATTATTTATGAATTCTAATGTCTTAGAAATAATATCACAAGCCAACTACTTAGAATTTCCCTTTTATAAGTTAATAAGAAATGCATTATAGTGTTATAGTTTCTCCCAGTCAAATTTTTTTAATTTTCATATTCATTGATTATAGACTTATCTTCTTGAGATAAAACTATCTTCGTTCTCTTCGCGTTTTACAAGTCTCATTGTACATTAATTAATCTTTTTTAGGTATAGCTTAATTAGATCTATCTTCGCTTACCTAAGGTCGCCAGGCCCCCAACTGAAAGAAATAATTTTTGATTTAGTGATGTTTTCTTTGTATACTCCAACAGCTATCGTTTCTACATATATATTAATGATGATGTGCGAAAGTCTAGTAAAGTCCAACGTTATTCAGAGTGGTACGATACCTTCGCATATAATTGCGTTTTCAGCAGTTTTTGGTAAGTAAATAATATTTATAATTACAATTTTTACATTATGTATAAACTAAATCAGATAATTACGCCATGTAAACATGTAAACAGATTTTTCTGCTTCGTTTTTTTTTACTAGGACTAGCTCCTGGCTCCATGTTATGTTTAGCCTTACTTTGCGCTTAAGGTGTGACAGTGAACTCCAACTTACGTAGCTTTAGGAGGTCTTCCTACTTACCTACGAGTGTTTGGTTTCCGATTCTTAGCCCTACTTGTCCATCTCTCTTCTGGCATCCTGTACACATGGTCTCTCTAGAATCTCTCACGTGCTTTATCTCATCTCACCACGTTCTATAGATCTGTTGTTCTCTGATATTTTGGTTTATTTTTCTTTGATATTTTGGTTTCTTACTTGTACCTTTATACCTAATTATTGTTAGTCTTGTGTTAATCATTTTTATTATACTGATCCATTTTTTTGTTCCACTCTGTATAAAGATTTAATTCACGTATTACAGTCTTCGAAAGAGAAATACTTAATTCCGAACGAAAATCCATACCCTGAATGTTTATTTATACATCGAATAAAAGCAATCGCGTCCTTCTTTTTTGCTGATTTTAGAATTGCGTCTCAAGAATGGGCATAATAAGTTTTTGTTTACATTGTCAGATACCTTTGCCACATGCCTCTAAGCAGAGCCACGCGGGGGAATTTTTACCGGCGCGCGGCGAAGGAGTATCGTCGCAGAGATGGAGAGATTTCGTCGGGGTCTGGCCGTCAGCAGTCAGCCAGTATCAACAGATTCCCAGTTTATATCTTGAGGGAGTCACTCACCATGAAGTCTATAAAAACAATACAAAGAGCATTGGAATGAAATGTGTATGGGGTAGCACTGATAGGCCAGATTCGTATAGGATGTGGTAAAAATGAAATGGCGATGGATCAGCAACATAGCCAGATATGATGATACAACAGGTGAACACGTAGAATTCTTGATCGGAGACCAAGGGTAGATGGATAAAGCTTGACAAAGAGAAAGAGAGAGCGAGAGGGATAGAGAGAGAACTGATACGCATATAGAAGAAGTTAACTTTGTAATTATAACAAAAACTAAAAGAATCACCCATAAAAGTTAAAGCTAATAACGTCTGTTTTTTTTTTTTTTGATGCCGTTTCGATCTACTAAGGACCACGATAGTTTTTCCATCTAAGTTCACATCAACTGAGTTTTTCTCATTTACCTCATCTATCAGTAGGTTTTCATTTTAAGGGAATAATAACGTATGTAGTTTTACAGTATAAATTTATTTTTAGGGATGGCGGCTATCGATTTTACTTACTCTTCCTGGGTACTTTACATTTGCCAGAAACACGCCGAAGCTTGGAGAGATTGGTATCACAGCAATTCATCATTAAAAGTGATTCTTCCAGCCATTAAACTTCGTCCAATCAAAAAGAAGAGAAACAGTTTAAAAGAATGACATAATTAATAAACTATTACTATAAGTATTTGTTTTTTTATTCTAGTTAGTCTTCTTCTTAAAAAGTGTCTTTAAAGTAATTAAACACATTTATTATACTCTTATTTCAAGTTTACTCCCTATTTTCCATCGTTTATATTTAGTTGAAGATTTTCTCAAGACCCACCACGTCACAAACCCCGGCCAATGAGAACGAAACCTCGCCCAACGGCGTCACAAAGATCGGCCCCACGGTTCGAAGACTTCTACGGACCGTGGACCACGGTTCGTAGACTTCTACGGACCGTGGACCGGCCCGTCAATTCTTGTTTTTCGGCTGTCGTCTGCCAATTCTTCTTATTTTTCGTTGCTAATGTCAACTATAAATTATTCTTCTTTTCAATCTGCCAATTCTTCTTCTTTTTGGTGTTTGGTGGATAATTAGTAACAAAGAACAGATACTA
The DNA here is from genome assembly GCF_040954645.1 of Diabrotica undecimpunctata. NCBI lineage: Eukaryota > Metazoa > Arthropoda > Insecta > Coleoptera > Chrysomelidae > Diabrotica > Diabrotica undecimpunctata. The sequence continues at coordinate 28,351,049 of NC_092806.1, read as the reverse complement.
AACAGATGGGCGGACCATTTTGAAGAACTGCTTAGCGACAACCACGAAGATGGCGAGATTGAGGATCCCATGTTTCAAATGAATGAAGATGATCGGCAACCACCCCCCACCGAAGAAGAAATTAGAGAAGCCATCGCAACACTGAAAAATAATAAAGCTCCCGGTTCGGATAATCTCCCTGCCGAACTTTTCAAAAATGGCGGCGACCCCCTCATGAAACACATGCATAAACTGATAACTGCAATCTGGCAACAGAAAGAAACATCTGACCTCAAAGACTGGAAGTTAGGTGTACTGTGCCCTATACACAAAAAGGGAGACATGATGGTGTGTGATAATTATAGAGGCATCACTCTACTCAATATGGCATATAAAGTGTTGTCCAACGTATTGTACAAAAACTCCTCCCCTACGCCGAACAAATAGTGGGAGGATATCAGTGCGGTTTCCGTCCTAATAAATCAACAACGGACCAGATATTTATAGTGAGGCAGATCCTTGAAAAAACCCTAGAGTTCGGCATCGACACCCACCACATATTTGTTGACTTCAAAGCCGCATACGACTCCGTTAATAGAAATAAACTTCTACTTGCTATGGTAGAATTTCGCATTCCGTTTGATCTTGTCCGGTTAACTGAACTTACACTCACAGGTGCAGAGAGCATGGTAAAAATCCAAAACGATCTCTCAAGACCCTTCCATTGCAAAAATGGACTAAGACAGGGTGATGGACTATCGTGTCTCTTATTTAACCTGGCATTAGAAAAAATAGTTCGGGAGTCGCAGATTACTACGAATGGTACTATCTTTAACAAATCAGTACAAATTGTCGGATACGCAGATGACATAGACATCATAGGTAGGTCCACAGAATCTCTGACTGAAGCATTTCGGTCGTTAAGAGCATCTGCACATAGAATGGGACTAAATATAAATGTTCAAAAGACCAAATATATGTGTTGCACTAGGTCAAGCAACCCGACACCTACACGAATAATAATTGATGACCTAGAACTGGAAGGTGTTGACACCTTCATATACTTAGGGTCGCTGCTAACCAAAGATAACAACGTCAGTGAATAAATCAAAAGAAGAATAGTGCTCGCCAATAACTGTTACTATGGCTTAAGAAGACAGATGGCCTCAAAAATGCCTAGAAAAATTAAACTGACTGTATACAAAACACTAATAAGACCAGTGCTAACATATGGTTCAGAAACTTGGACACTAACACAGAATGACCAAGAATTGCTCAAACGTTTTGAGCGAAAAATACTAAGACGAATATATGGAGGCATAAAAGAACAAGGTTTGTGGCGCAGGTGTTACAATTTTGAGTTGTATAGATTTGGAGAACCTGACGTTGTAAAATTCATTAAGGTAGCACGTCTCAGATGGATAGGTCATGTAATCAGACGAGAGGAAGATGCCATAGTCAGAAAAGTTTTTGACCGAAGAGGGCCGATCGGACAACGAAGAAGAGGAAGACCGAGACTTAGGTACCAAGACAACCTAGAAAATGATTTGAAGTCTATCGGAATTAGAGCATGGAGAAGAGTTGCGAGAGACGGGGGCGAATGGAGGATTGTTCTGAAGAAGGCTTTGGCTCATAAAGAGCTGTAACGCCACTGATGATGATGATGATTATGTCAATTCTTCTTTGTATCAGCAACCGTCAGCTGTCATTTTAATAAGTATTTACGAACTTTCAACCTTTTTCTAGGCCGTCCTACAGCTCTTCTTTAATTTGGTTTTTCCCAAAATACATTGTGTATAAGTCGGATATCCATATTCCGTATCAGATGTCCCGTCGATTTTAGTCTATTGGCCTTTATTGTATAGACAGTAAATCAGCACTTAAAAAGAGTAAAGAAATTTAAATACTTGTGATGCTGGCTAAAGGGCATCCGGTTGATGAAGTCAAAGTTAGAATCGAAATAATTAGGAGTACGTTCTTCAAAGTGAAATCACTATTCTGCAATAGAGACCTGAATCTGACTACTCGATGGCGTGCCGTTAAATGCTACGTACTGTCTACACTGCTGTAAGGATTTAAAGGAATGTACGTTCTCCAAGAGCCCTGGCAAGTCCAGATTCCATGTAATTTCAGGTTCCAGGTAATTAAACATACCATGGATCGGAGGAGTATCAAATGATCGAATGTTGGAAATAAGAAGACAACAGTTAAGCGAAGAAAAGAAGCTTATTTGGGTCATATCTTTAGAGATTTTTTTTATTTATTTAAACACAAAACCACATCAATAGCGCACGGTTATTAGTGGATACAACAAATATTACATTAAATACAATTGAATAACGTGATGTCTTTTAAATAGGTTAACACTGTTGAAATTTTTTTGATGAGAACTGTTTTGAGATCATCATCTGTGAATCGGTGGGATCTTCTTTTTTCCATGAATTGAGCACAATCAAGCAGGATATGTTTGACGGTCAGTGGAAAAGAGCAGCTGGAGCAGATAGGTAGTGGTTCTTTTGTTATTAAGTATTGGTGTGTTAAGGCAGTGTGGGCAATTCTTAGACGGTTAATGATAATTTGGTTTCTTCTGTTTGAAGGAATCTCCAGGATAGCATTTATTTTTGGGCAATTACATTTAATTTTGTAGCTAATTTTTCCCAATGATTTTGCCATGTGTTAGTACAGTGGATTTTAATCAGGTTCTTTAGATAGGTGTACGGATATTTTTTTAATTTTGCAGTATGGTTTGAGCTCATTCGACTTTTGTTTGCCAGTTGATCTCCTTTTTCATTTCCTTAAATACCTGTATGTGAAGGTACCCAAATAAAAGCCGCTTCCTTTCCTAATGATCGGAATGTTTCTAGTTCGTTTTTTATAGTCTGTATAAGAGGGTTATTGGTATAAATTTTCTTCAATTCCAGTAATGCATTTAATGAGTCTGTTACGATAATGTACTTCATCGTTCTACTCTTTTTGAAGAAGATTAGGGCTTCCAAAATAGCTGTAGCATCGGGTGTGAATATACTACAGTTTGTTGGTATCGATATGCTATAAGAATTTTCTTTACAGTAGTATATAGCAGCGTGACCACTGGGAGTTTTAAAGGAATCGGTAAAGATTTGCAAATAATTAGGAAGTGGTCTAGAATTTCCATGATTATTGTGGAATTTGTAGTTGATTTGGGATACTTTGTAAGTGTTAAGTCGAATATATAATAGTTAATGGGTGACTTGTCCATGGGGGATAGTTTGCATTTATATTTAGCGATATATCGAGTTTATTCCTATCGAAAGTTGTGAGCTTTATTCTTTCTATGAAGGGTGTAGAGTTTTTAGTCTTATTGTTAGGAGGAAGACCAGGGTTGCAGATGTGGATGCTGTTTCTGGGATGATATCTTTGCAATATAGTTCAAGGATAGTTGCTGTCGTCTTATATGTAAGGGATGTTCTCCAGTTAAAACTTGCATACTACTAACCGGACTATGTTTAAAAGCTCCCAGTGCTAATCTCAAAGCTGTAAATTGAATAATATTTAGTTTTTTAAAGTGGTTTTACATGCAGCATCGTAACGTATACAACCATAATCGATTTTAGTTTTAATGAGCGATTTGTAAAGCGTAATTAATATTTTATGATCAGCAACCATAATTTTTTTGGATAATATTTTGAGTATATTTAATCTCTTTTGGCAAGAGCTGTAGTTTATTTATGTGCGAATTCCAATTTAAAGTTCTCTCAAAAGTTAGACCTAGAAAGTTCATTTCTTTTGACTGTTCTAAAGGTAAATTGTTTAATGTTAGACTAGTGAGGTGAGTTTTATTTTTATTAAAAATATTGTATTGTGTTTTTTTAATAGAAAAAACAAATCCCGTTTTTATCGTCCAATTATGAAGCCGGTTTAGGAAACTTTGTATAATTTTAGTTGCTGTCGATTATTCGATTTAGTATAAATAACAATGTCATCTGCGTAAAGATTAGCTTTAATGGGTGATTTAATTACATACATAATACTATTAAAAATGATTAAGAATAAAGTTAGACTAAGAATCGAACCTTGAGGAATTCCATTGTATAGTATCTTAGATGAGCTTGTAACACCATTTATTCTAACTTGAATGGAGCCATTTTTTAAAAAGTTTTTTATAAATGCGAGTAGGTGACCTTGAATACCAGTATCTTTCAATGTTTGTAGAATTCAGTGCCTACATGCTCTATCGTAGGTAGGCTTGGGTTATATCGAAAAATACTGCTATTAGTTTTTGGTTATTTGCAAAAGCTCAATTAATTGAAGTCTGTAATACAACGTGATTATCTAATGTGGATCTACCTCTTCGAAAACCACTATGAAAAGGAGTAAGAAAATTATTATTTTCTAAGTACCATATAAGGCAGAGGTTTAAATTTTTTCTTGGATTTTGCAACATGTAAAAGAGATAAGTCGGTAGGAGGTAGGGTTGTCTTTTGGTTTGTTAGGCTTTATAATGGAAATGATTATTGCTTGATAGCAGAGGTCTGGGAATTCATGCTTTAGGAAGCAGGTATTAAATAAATCTAAGTTAAGTATGGTTTTCTGCAGTTTATCGTTGAAGGAAAGATCGATGGAAGACGCGGCGTCAGACAAAACAATTCTGGCTGCGAAATTTAAGTCAATGGGTCGACATCAGGCCAGCCCAAAATTATACGATTAGCAGAAGATATAGAAAAATTCCAATTGGGAGTCACCAATCTCCGACGAGGAGAGGGCACGCGAAGAAATAAGGTATACAAATAAATAAAACTCTTGTATTCAAGTTATACCTGACAATATATTTTGATCTTAACCGCAATAAATTTGAATTTTCTAAATAATTTTTGTACAGAGAAGTATTTTCAATACGCAACAATAGTAAAGATAACTATGTTTCAACAATAATTATAAACTTACAACTAATACTCATTCTAAAAGTCTCTATCACCAATTCAGAAGTATAAAAAAATCACATTTTATATAATAAATAGTTTCAATAACGTTAAAGAAACTAAACATTACAAACTGTTTGTTTCATTACCTTAAGGAAGAAAATATTGGTGTTTAAGTACATATTTCCTAAGAAGGAGATATATATTGGTGTTACATTTTATGTTTAGATTAAAAACTATAATGTAAATTAAAGAAACACTCGAGATAAGTAAAACGTTTAAAATCTATACAAAAAATATGTGTATAGTGGGAATATATATAAAAGAGATGGCTAAAACTTCAAAAAAATATGTAAAAAAATTATTTCTTAAATAGATATATAAACTTTGTAATATAAAATATATAAACAAGATAATGCGTCGACGGGTATTTTCGATTTCATCTTTTCTTTTCTAATTATATAGCATTATGTACATTTATAATTAAAAATGTTTCTTTATGTTCAATTCATTCGTGAATTTATACAATCATATACGATATTGTGCTAATAAATTCATAAAACAAAAGAAATATATTTTTTTAGTTTAATTAGATATTAATCTTTTATACTATTCTTCTTTGTATTATTTTACATCCTCCTGGACCATCTAAAAATAAACGTAGAATATTTTTCGAATGTGCAGTTCTGTCATAGTCCAAGTTCTCGGACTCACCTAGAGATAGCAACACTACTCGCACTATTTTTTCCTTACGTTGGTACACATAACGACGTAACTATGGTTTAGAGCATAGACGTATATATTAAATTAACATAGACCGAGCAATCTGTAGAGCTAAGTGACGACACCATCTTTGTTTTGTGACGTTAAGGTTGTTAGAAATAGTTTGAAACATAAGTTAACCCCTGCAGTGTATGCAACATATATGATGGGTATGTCATATGTCAGTAAAGTAATCGCAGAAAAGTGTTCAAACTGAACATGTGTACTCCCATTTCTGCCTTTTCCAAGACCTATGTCCACAGTATTTATGACAGGTTATGGGCCCAGAAACGGTTTAATAAGGCTGAGAAGTAACTGTTACGTCAATGTGTTTAGTTTTTACAACGATAGAATAGGTTTTGTAACAGAAAACAGTACGAATTGTGTAGTGGTTTAGTTACAAGATGGTCGTCAATTATTTGTCGTCGATTCCAAAATTACGTGGCCGTGAGAATTATGAGTGGCCATTTGCGATGGAAAATTTCCTCGTATAAGATCTAACTAAGTAAGTGTGCTGTGGATGAAGAAGCCGACACAGTGTTAATTTCAAAAGATAAAGCAAAGATTGCGTTATCTATAGATCCTTTCTTGTATGTGCATATTAAAGAAGCAATTACAGCTAAAGAAGTTTGGGATAAGTTAAAACATATCTATGAAAATAATGGGTTTACGAGAAAAATTGGACTTCTTTGTGTTTTAATTTCTTTGCGGCTAGAAAATTGTTCGACCATGGAAGAATAATATGTAAATCAGATTATGGAAACTTCCCAGAAGCTTGCGAAAACAGGTATGTAATTAGATAAGTCCTTGTCGGAAATCTGATGTTGTCAGCAGGGTTGCCAGACCGTTTTAGTCCCATGGTGACGGCCATAGAACACAGCGGGGTTGAGTGACAGCCGATTCGATTAAAACGAAACTAATGGACATGATTCCAGATGACAGCGCTCACAGAACTTCGACAGTTGGTGCATTTGTTGTCAATGTCAATTCGAATAAACGTCAAAACTGTCAACAGCAAAATGTAAACAACAGAGGCAGATATCATGATAATAAACATTTGTCCACAAATAAAAAAAAAGTGAGATCATTTGTTTTAGGTGCAAGCAAGCCAGTCATTTCATGTCGAAGTGTCCACAGAAACATAAAAATCCTGGAGAAAACAGTTGGAAAAAAAAGATAAGTGCATTCAATGTTATCTCTTTTAGTACACAGTTCAAAAAGTCAGACTGGATCCCGGATAGTGGAGCAAGTGTGTATCTAACATGCAGACAAGATTGGTTATTAAATCAAAGAGAACCTAGTTTAAAAGATATTGTAATTGCAAACAGTACAAGACTCTCTGTACATAGTTGCGGCGAAGTTAGAATTCATAGCAAAGTAATTACTCAGAACTTCCTGTGAAAACATTATGGTATTACTAAGTACAATTACCATAAAAATAATAAATATTTTAAAAAATATAAAATTAATTACGAGATTTTTTTCTCTTAAGAAAGTTCAACCAAAACTATCACGAATGAACCGAACCCCTTGACACTTCATAATATCAAAGGAAATACCTTCTTATTGACTGTTCAGTAATAAACAAACAATTCATAAATATGTACAACTTGATACAAGTACAGTTTTTAATTATTTAATAACATTTTATGCTTTAAACGTTCTGACTACTCGAACTACGTATTGTCGACATATAGGACACTCTGCTAGTTTTTTGCCACAGTCCGTACACGTTGCTATATGGCCACATTCCAGTAGAACGCAGTCTAAGGGTGCATCCATACACAATTTGCAGAGATCTTGGATGGGTAGGTTTTCTGGAATCTCTGTAAATTATTAAAGTAATAATGAGTCATCCACATAATAAACAACCAGTAGTATAGAATGGCTAAAACTGTTCTATACCGTGCTGATGTAGTAATTAGAAGTAATGAGATTTATTTAATATATTTTAAATGTAAGAAATGGTAGTTGAAAATGATGGCAAGTGAAAAAAAAATTCAGTCAACGAGAAAGATGACATAATTCGAAACGAAGAGGAGAAAAATTCGTTTCAGATTGAGCTTCGGAATAGATTTGAAGTCTAGAAAATCTCAAAACTATAGCGTAGATGGAGGATGGATCAATGTGAGAGAGATAATAATGAAGACAGCTTGGTTTCAAGAAGGGCATGAAGAAAGAATGGAATCTGAAGAGTAATGGGACGCATTTCAGAGAATAGAACAAACCAAGGCAAAAATAAATGAAAGCAGGACTAGGGAACAGAAGAGAGAAGCCCGGGGATAGTACAATGATGTGCAAAAATGATATTAACAGACAGCCCTCTAAGAGAGATATCAGTAGTAACCATCCCGTTAAAAACAGGTAAGGAAAACCCCCATTAGCCACAAAGGAAATTGACAGATGAGGGGCAGAATTTCATTATCTATATCGTTAACGTATTTATAACTGGTATCGCATCCCAAGTACAGAAAATTTGATTATTCTATTGAGGACGATTTAGACCACACACGATATTTGCCTTTAGATACTAAAACTTTCGTCTTTGCTGTACTCTACTGATTTCCAGTTTTTTTTTAGAACATAAGGCTGCAGCCATATCTTACTCCTTGGTTGATTTCGATTTCTTCTATCCTTTTCTCAAGAGTGTTCACCGCTATTTTTGTTTTTCCCAAATTCGTTATTTTCCCAATATTATTTCTACCGACTCGGTCAAAACCTTTTTCGAAGTCAATGAAAGCGATGTGGTTTTCCGTTTGTTTTTTAAGAGCTCCATGTTCATTATGTGCAGTTCAAAGATTTTTCTCTTTGCTGATTATATTTATTATTGTGTCTAGTTTTCTGTTTTTGTATGTTATAGAACGGTTTAAATTTAAAATATCAATAGGCGTGAAGAAATAACTAAATCTAATGTCAGTGTATAGCCATATAACCATAACGATTTTCAACCTCGGTCTGGTCAGCATGTAAGGTTGTAATAAACAAAATTCCTTTAAAAGTGGACGTCTATATCCAAAAATGGATGCAATAACTCACAATGCATAGATAGACCGATAACGACCCTGGAAAGTTATAAGAGGGCAGGTACAAATGATAAATATTGACAATTTACCATTTTGCCCAATGGCTCTGTATTAGAATTATATGATTTTAGGAGAAAACTGAAATATTTTTCTTTACCTTTCTTTGAATCATTTGTATCTTCCCAAAGTCGTTCAGCTCTTTCTAACAATTCGGTCTTTTCCACGCATCCTTTGAAATCTACTCTATTTAAGGTTAATAATATTTTCAAGTCTTTTGATGATAGATTATGTAATTCTTCGGCACTGCCGAAATCTTCAATCTTCGGGTACCTAGGAGGTAGTGGGCTTCCTTGCGCTGGTGGCTCCTCCTACAATAAAAATAGTAAGTGATTATGATTTGGATAAAATTACTTCTTACAATTAAATATTTATAAATAAATTATACTCATTAACATTAGTCGATGTTTTCATTATTGTGTAATATGATGTATGAGGTAAATATTCACGTTATATTAATATTTTATTGTTAATGTTACATACAATATTACTTCTATGTAACATGCGTTATTTATAATCCAGGAATGCTTCATACAAAAGTTTAAAACGTGATAGAATACTATAAGTTGGACTTTGTTCGTTTCTTTCTACAATTATGTTGAAAACACGGTTTTTAGTGGTATATTTACCTCAGTGATATTCGTTCTGTGGTCTGGAGCCGTTGTAGAGGTAGTTGGTTGCGACTGTGGACTAGGCGGTGTGTGGCTGGGGTGATTTTGAGGTGACTGAGGTGTCGAATTGGACATCGGTGGATGTTGTGGAGATTGCGGTGATTGTGGAGATCTGGGTGTGGAGCGGGGTTGATCCTGTCTCGGCGGCCTACCTTGTCTTGTTGAATTGCCATCGTTCGTTATAATAGACTCTATATTACCTAGAACAAACAAATTAAAGATCGTAAGTGTCACATTCAATACATAAAAATTAGCTGTTCGTTTCGTACACGGTGGTCGAGTTTGTGACAAAGTCCGTTATATCTGGTGTTATAGGAGATACCAAAAAAAGTTATTCACAAAAATAGGAGGCAGCTGTAAGCTTCACGTTCAGACATGGGAGTCTTGCGTTGCCATGAAGCAAATCTGTTTAAAACTACATCATTTAAATTTACCGACAAATAATTAATTAATTAATTAACAAATTAACATCATTTAAAGGGTTTTTACCAACATATTTAGTAGCTTCACTCATGTATACCTAGTAACTGCACTGATCATGGACTTAATAGTTGATGGTTAAAATACGTTTATTGACGTTTCAATTTCCACTTCGGAAATCGTTCTCAAAATACAAACATTAGTAAATTAAACAAATTTTGTTTTTTGTTACTTAGTGAAAAATTCTTCTAATAATTTAATTTTATCTGACTCATCTATCTGACTAATATTGTTGAGTTGCGTTCCTGGGACGACTTTACTTATAAGATAGTTCATTCGATTACATGAAATCAACTTTAACTTGAGAATATCCGTCAGAAAAAATCATAACATGTAATTCGTCTTTAAAAAGACAAATACATGCCATGATGACAGTAAAATTCTCCTGTTAGTGATTCCATAGTAAATTATGAGGGAAAAACCAGGAAAAAACCTCATGATACTATCCCGACATGGTAAGTATTTGATCGTGCATTTAGTTTACCTTCAATAAACACCAAATTCCGATTTTATATGTTTGTTATTTAAAAAATGTTACTGACTTACCAATACTGGTATTTTCCTTTTAAAAACTTCCTCTTTCAATATGGGTAACCAGATCCTACTACATTCTGCCGAGGAATTCGCAACACAATTGGTCTCATTTAGCATAATTAGAGCCGCTTCTTTGATTTTTCTCTTTTTACCATCCGTTTCTTTTATGACTATATTTAAATCATTCCATTGAACCCTATGTTCATTATCCCATGCGTGTTTACATATTTGAGATCTATCAAATTCTCTATTTTTAATATAGGATTGATGTTCACAAGGTATTTTATAAATGCAATTCTTTGTCCTTTCTTGTTCATTGTTAGGTTTGGTTTTGGACAAAATAGATCTCAACGTGTTTGTTGTTTTGAATGTTGTTGAAATGTTGAATTTATTTCCTATCCTTTTAAGCTTTTCCGATAATCCTTTTATGTATGGTATTGTTATTTTCCACGTATTATTCCTTGCATATGCTGTAGGATCTCGTTCTGTTGTTTTGTTCTATTCGATCGATTGTTGAAAATTCCTTACTTATAAACGATAAAGGATAAGTAATCATATTTTAATAAAACAGATGTTAACAAATGTTTTTCCTCCAAGAACGAATTTTCGTTAGAACAAGTAATTTTGGCTCTATAGTATAAGGATTTAATAATTCCCTTTTTAATATTAATATTGTGATTTGATTTGAAATTTAAATATCTGTTGGTGTGTGTTGGTTTTCTATACACCTGAGTTCCGTATTCAGTATATTTCTTGGAGATTAAAACATCCAGAAAAGGTAATGTGTTATTTTATTCCTTTTCCATGGTAAATATTATTAAATTATATAAAATAGTTGATGGACGAAAACGTTCTGTGATCTAACCCGAAATGGCATTTTTAGAATATATATACCTTTTAAAGGATTTTTAAATAAAAATGTTTATTCTAATTATTTAGATAGCTCAAAAATTCATAATGAATGTCCCTAGGCTCTCTTAATAAACAAATTTGAATTTTTCAAAATGCATTTGAAAGTTTGAACGCCCTTCTACAACAATAATGAATAAACTATACATAATTCATACAACTATAATGAATAAAATGACAAAGACAAGCTTTTCTAACTAATTGGTTGTGATTTTTAGTATTTTTCATTAATAACAATACTTTTTAAGATTTGCAACGTTTATCTTAAGTAAAATTTAATTGCAAAACTTTTATTCCTCTTAAGAATATTCAAATAGTTGCTGAGATATATGAGAAAAAACAATAAAAATACTGAATTTTTTTAATTGTTTCATATATTGTTTAATAAAAAGTAAATCCCACTTTTGAGAACTCACTTATAGTGAAATTGTGATTTCTAGTTATACTTATAAGAGTTTTAAGCGATTTGTGCCAAAATCTACGTTTATATACTTCTCACCCAGATGTGATAATTTTAAACAGATACCGCCTCTACGACCCAGAAAATTCCAAGGAGCATGTGAAGGTACTTTGCACGTTGCGCCACGTACGGACATTTTCTCGTATAAAGACTAAAATTACTTTAATTAAAACCAGCTACCGATCTGTAATTATATTTCCGTCAACAATCAGCACTATTGTTTCCCTTTCGTGAATCGAGTTTAAGCAGAAATAATCATTAGTGAACGAAATCTGACACAATATCATTCTGGCAACGTTCCAGTTTTGATATCTTCACTTCAAGCAACGTCTAGTCGTGCTACATTATATTTTTTTTATACCTAATTATTTTCGAGTTACATTACAGTTCGAGTTTCTTCTAATTGTGCACTCACATATTTTGATTCCACGAACTTCTTTCACTGAGTTGCTGATATAAACAGATTTTTTGAAGTATATGCAATTATACAACTGATCGTCAACAGCTTCGTTAACCGTTTTGTGGTTTAATCTCATCTGCTTACATATTCTTCAGTTTCCATCCAACTTACAACAATAAGCTCGATCTTCAACTATGATTTGCCAAACATATCGGCAATAGCACCGCACGATCGAACACTTCTGACCATCAGTAAAATCCTAGTTGTATAATAAAACTATTATAAAACGATTTACTATCAAAGAGATAATAATACAAAACAAAATAAAATATTTACCCAAAAATACAAATAAAATAGTAGTACCTATTCACCGAAGTTATCTTTGAGTAATCTATTTCCGTTTATGATTAAATAGCAATATGTGTTATCTCGGCGTCTATTCATTTTTATTCATATTTTATCTTTTAATTTTAATTAAAATAGATTCTAGAAATATCTCTCAGAAATATATGTTAGTATACAATACTACACAGTACAAAACGGAGAGATATAAATTGCACCTTTTATTCCAACCAAATATTAAATATCTTTTTCAATCTAGATTAGAAAAGAAACTAAATGAGATGGAAAGAAATATAGATGTAGAACAAGAATACAACAACCTCAAAAAGATAATAAAAAAAAATGCTTATGAAGTATTAGGAACAGATAACAACGACAAAAAACACCACGATCCGCCATGGATGACAGAAAACGTAAAAGAAATTCTACAAGAAAAAAACAAAATATATAAGAAATGGCTAAGAAATAAAACATCTAGCAATAGAGTAACATATCAAAGGAAAAACGGAGAGGTACGCAATCAAATATTAATTGGTGGTTCTCAGACTACGAGAGCATGAAGAACTATCACTAACCTAAAGAAAAACACCCATAACTCCTTAAGCAACTTAATTCCTATAGAAAAGTGGGAAAATCACTATAAAAATTTACTAAAAGAGTCCAGATTGGGATAGAAAGAGACAAACAAATAGTAACATTAATACTACTAACAACGAGGTCCGTACTGCGTTAATTAAAATGAAAAACGGACGATCTCCAGGACCTGGCAATATAGCTATAGAGTTACTTAAAGCAGGAGGTCCACTCCTAATAGAATGAATAACTTTTCTAATGAATCAATGCTGACAACAAATTAAAGTACCAATAGCGGTTGGTACCGAAGTACATCTAGCCTTCATCGACCTAGAAAAGGCGTATGATACAGTTTCAAACTTAAATTGTGGCAAGCTTTACAACAACTCGGCATTAGTCCATACCTTTTAGGAATAATCACAGAAGTATACAGGGATAACACTACTTACCTAAAAATCGAAAATAGACTATCAATAAAAGTAACTAAAGGACTAAGACAAGGATGCAGCATGTCACCCTTACTGTTTAATTTATATATTGAGGCAGCCCTCCAAAACTGGAAAAATCACTGCCAGGGAATAGGAATCCCCATTCAAAATGACGTGCTGTTCTCCCTGAACTTTGCGGATAACCAAGTCGTTCTAGCTCAAGATTCTTATGATCTGGAATTTACGATAAGGCGTCTATACAGAGAATATGTAAAATGGGGGTTACAAGTCAGCATGAAGAAAACAGAATATTTAGTTATCAATTCAGATGCAAGGTTCGAAGTGTTGATGTACGAGGACGTGGAAATCAAACAAATAGAAAAATTTAAATATTTAGGTGCACTTATTGATAAGAACGGCTTGGGAGAAACCGAAATTAAACACCGAATTAATCAGGGACGTAAAATTCGAGGATGTCTGAACTCCTTATGGTGGGATCGCAACATTCCCAAAAGGAACAGAAAAGAATAGGGCAAACCATGGTTAAATCAGTGCTTTGTTATGGTTCTGAAGTATGGACAATTAATGCAGACCTGAAGAGAAGATTGTTGGCAGTTGAAATGGATTATTTGAGAAGAAATACTAGAGCATCAAGGCTGGAAGGGAATACCAACGAATCTATAAGAAATAACATGAATGCTACAAAAACGGTCACTGAGACAATAGAAATAAGAGGTTTAAAATGGTTTGGACACCTATTGAGAATGCCTGACGAACGTTGGCCCCAGAAACTTCACAGATGGAAGCCCCCCTGGAAGAAGAAAAAGAGGTAGGAATTAGAAGAGCGATGGAATCGCGTGGTTTGGAGGAGGAGGATGCCATGGACCTGGAGAATTGGCGGAGGAGAACGGGAATACGGCTTTAGCCGTCTCAAAAATGTATTGTCTTTACAAGATGGATCCTGTAATATATAAATATATGTTAGTTTTGTGGAAGTTGAAAATAGTCCTTTTTTGCTTAATTATTTTATTCATCCGTTAAGAATGTGGTTTTCTTTTGGTAAAAAGATCTCTCAATTTCGGTATTTGTAGGGGCAAATGTTAGTTAAATATCAGAAATATATCTTTAATCTTAACTGTTTTCTAGCTGTCAACTGAAAGGTCAAAAACGACAGTAATGTATTATTCAATGCATATTAAATTGTTTTTAGTCTTCCTGAGTTTCTAGCACTGCATTTTTCTATATATAAATTAAAGTACTTGTATTTTCTGATGTAAGTACGTCCCAGTAAAAATTTTTTTACCAAAAACCAGTAAAGAAGTAGTCGGGACTCAGTTCGGGGCTATACGGTAGATGGTTTAATAATTCAATGTTTTGAAGCTCCAAAAACTCTATTGTCTTTTGGGCAGTGTGAGCACTTGTAGGATGATTCGCCGTTGTGTTAAAGTTTCGCGATAACTTCTGGCAAACAAATGGTTATATATGAATCAGAAGTAAAAGTTCTTCGATCTTCTAAAGCAATTGTTGCCACATGACCAATTTTTACACAAAAATGCGACCATTTTCATTGACACACTTCGAGAACGGATCACTTTTGTTGATTTTTCTTTTGGAAACACTCACACAGTGGATTGACGTTTATTTTCCGGTTCGTACGAGTAAATCCAAGATTCATCGGCACTAAAAATACTATAAACGTTAATACTATAAACGTTTTTGAGCTTCCTTTGTTGAACCGTTACAACGTTTTTCGATACCAATTGACGCGAACCGCTTTTTGCTTTTCTGTGGACAAATGAGTCCTGAGTCTGAGTGAAATTTCCCCAAGGGGAAATCAACTTTGTAACACCCAGTTCTTCATGTAGGATTTTTGGGATCGAGGTCTTTGAAATGTCCAAAGATGCCTGTATCTTCCGGTATGTTACACGGCGCCTGGAGTCATCCTTAATTAGCTGACGAACCGCATCAATGGTTTGATGTGTGACTGCTGTTGATGGACCTGGCCTGGATTCGTCGCTGAGACTGGAGCGACCACGTTGAAATTCGCAATACCAGCGGGAAAGTTGACTGGTGTGAAACTTCATTCCAAAACACAAAAACCATCTCAGCGAGACATTGCTGTTGGGATTATCCTCTCCAAAAACTGTAAAAAATTATTGCTCGAAAATGTTCTCGGCTAAGATCCATTTTTCGATCGATTTGCTAATTTCAAAATATGTCAAAAAAGTTTATAAAATAAAACACGTAAAAACAATAGAGTGGTCATAGAAGGAAGTATGTCAAATCTGTTTTCGGTTACAAGAGGATTAAGACAAGGGGATCCACTTTCTACTGATCTCTTTCTACTTTAACTTTGTTTTGGAGGCAATAATAAGAGAAAGTAAAATCCAAACTACGGGTACCATTTTCCACTATAAACAGCAATGTATAGCGTACGCAGATGATTTATAGTCCTCTGTTTAAGAACTTTGAAGATGAAGCACGAAAATTTTGGTTGTATATAAATGAAGCAAAAACAAAGTATATGGAAATCCGTGGTGAGATAACAGAACACAATAAATTCGTCACACTTAAAACGAGAGAAAAGGATTACAAAATTGAAAATGTCAGCCAGTTCGAGTATTTGGGTGTAACAATAACGAATAAAGGGGAAGAAGAAAACGAAATAGAAAAGAGACTATTAAAAGGAAGTAGAGCAATGGGCTCATTAAACAATATTCTAAAAGCAAACAATTTATGTAGGGTAGCAATTCGAATATATGAAACAGTCATTCGGCCAGTGGCAGTATACCTGTAAGATCTGGACTATGAATAAGAAATATGAAATGAAAATCGAGATCTGGGAAAGGAAGGTGTTGCGGAAGATTTTTGGTGGTTTTAGGACAGCGAAGGAAAACTGACGAAGAACAAATAAAGAGGTAATGGAGATGTATGGAAAACCCCTAATTGTACAAAAAGTCAAAGCAAAGAGAATCAGGTTAGGTCACATCATTCGAATGCCAGAGAAACGTTGTGTAAAAAAGGTAATTTTTGGAGGAGGCTGGGGTAAAATGAAGAGAGGAAGACCACGGAAAAAGTGGTTAGAAACAGTTAAAGGTGATTTAAATGGTATAGGACTGCAGAATTGGAGAGATAAAGGGAGCAAACGACAGGAAGAAGTGGAAAAAATTAACAAAGAAAATAGAAGCCAAGGGCCTCCATGGTCTGTAGCGCTGTACCTAATATAGAAGATGTAAATTATTCGGAAACATTCGGATAGAGCAAAATTAAAAATTTTAGGGAAGTTAAGACTAAAAAAAGAAAATAGTACACATTTCAATCCGACTTATACCGATATCGAGAGGAAACGTGGACGATGGTGTGTACTAACAAGGCTTTATTTTAATTATATTATCGTGTATCTATACTTTAGTAATATCAAACGTTTCGACATATTGCTCTATACTTTCTTCTAGTCTTCTTTTTTATAACACAGAAATAGCGTTTTCAAGTTTGTCACAGATCAATAACATGTAAATAAGATCGATTGTAAATAGGATAATGTAATTATAGTTGCTTCTGTTTGCTTCTTTTGCTATATACTATATTATTTATAATCTCCCCTATATGTCTTTAAAGAACGAATGTATTATGATTTCCCGGGTGGTCATCCGTTGAGAATGTCGTTTCCTTTTGGTACAAAATGTAAATGTTTCGGCGAACTATTCGTCATTCGTCATTGTCGATATGTTGAGCATGAAATAAATAAAATTGATATAATTTTTATCACCATAGGCTTACGTTGAGCGTATCTCTTATCTTTTCTCGGACGGAAGCTACAGACACATGTTTCGACAGGAGGGGGTGCTCAGGCCTGGATTTTGCAGTTGAATTTGGGAGCTTAGAATTTTTATTTTAATCTTGATATTGAATGTGTTTTTTGATTAGTGACTTCCACGTTGAATGTAAGTTTAGGGCGTGATCCCTATTGTTGAGATTTTTTATATGATTATTTTCTAATATTATGCATCTCTTGTTTGTGGAACGCGACAATACAAAATTGGAGACCTTACAAAAGTAGACGACCATGAGGAAGAACACAGATGAGATGAATAGATGACATAAAAACAATAGTCGAAACAAATTGGAAGTATGTTGCTCAGGATAAAGATCGATGGAAGGAGTTGGGAAAGGAATGTCCAAAAATGGACGATAGAAGACTAATCTTCTTGCAGAAGCAGAGGTCTATTTTGTGTGCCGTGGTATATTCGTGTGTGAAGAGGGCTGATAAGAGCATAGTGTGTCTAGAGAATATGGGTCGGTTGGTTTGCCCCGTTACTAATACAAATTGATGTTAACATTAGTGGAGAATTATTCAAGAGCTGCATACACCTCTTGGGAACCAATGATATGTATGGATGAAAAGTCAGCCAGCTCTGCCAACGAGTCCTACCTCTTACGTCCACGAAGACAAGTCGCGTAATCTCTCGATAAATCTCGACGATAAATTTATATTTATGATAATCAGTGTAGTCCAATAAATTTGTAGTTGCTAGATAATTCTTTTAACATTTAACAGAACACTTTTTCTGGTTATTGTATCTATCTAAGTTTATTAATATCGATATGTTTATACTAATTACCATAATGATAAGGTAATTATACTAACTACTTTGTATATTGATATTTGTTTTCACTGCCACATAAATGTACTTCTGGGCGAGATCGGTAGGAATATCTACAGCAGTTAAAGAAACAATCACATAGGACATCAAAAATAAATAGCTGTTGTCGTATGGATACATACCGAAATAGAAATACAAAAAAAGCTTGTAGGACAAAAAAGAAAAGGAAATAATAGAAGTGAGCAAACGGGGCTTGGAGGAGAACTTATGGAATTAACGATCGGGCGGAGGTTGCAAATCGACAATAATAATAATAATTGTATATCATTACCAATATAATCATTTAAACACAGTATGTATAGTGGCGCTGAGAGTTCAAATGTCAGTTGTTATTTTAAAGCAATCTTATCTTCAAAACAATAACAAAAGTACAAGTCATACTTTTCATAATTATAACCTATCACAGTTACACAAAAGATACATTAGATTTCAATTAAAAATAAATTAAACATTTAAAGTTTAGATGTTGGTAAACAAATTTCTAACCTGGCTTTTTTTCTCTCGAGAAAAAACAAAACGGAAAACAGCAGCACATATTTTTAAAAGAATTGCACAAATTTTGAGAAATTATGTTTTTTCCACATTAAACAAGTTGTAGGAATTTATCGCACATATCTAATCTAATCGTTATTAACAATGATAACACCACTCCTCTCTTCGGTTTCTTTCTTTACCAAATACGGATTATAATGAAATATACAATTACACAAAGACTATCACAACACAACCGAAATGAGTGTTTCTATTTTTATGACTTTACTGCCGCCGCTAACCGCTACGATATGATGACTGAAATTTAGTCATCTGAACATTTCAATGCACAAACACACACTCAGATAAGACGATAACGGCTGGGTAGAATCCTTGGCAAAATAATATGCAAGCATATTTGTTCCCTGACGTGTTGAACTGGGCCATTGCACCGATTGTGATAATGTCAGTTCAACTCTGATCTTTTAACAAATATGATTTTATCGATCAATTTATTAAATATAAACAAAAGCCAGTAATTAGAACGGAAATATGTTTACATATTACTACTAATAAAAGGCATGTTGGCGAATTCTGAACGTTACTATCAATACGTTCACCTGATATGAAAAACATTGATATTTCAGTTAGGAGAGTTTTACACCTGTGCCGTGGTTTAAATGACTTCTTCAAAGAATATCTTTCATTTTGGTGTATTATAAGCCAAGAAAGTATTAGAAAAGGAAAATTTTGACCACGGTTCAGACGTAACAAAATATGAGGTCTTGGAAGCGATAAAATGGAGAAAGAGCAAAAAGACAACAAGTGCTGATCAAGCAAGAAATCATAAAGGTAATATAAGAAGAGCAGATTGGAATATTAGGCGACTTATATAATGAAATATACAGTTAATATACAATAAGTTTAATTAGTCATGTGCTCAAAATATTTTTAAAAATTATACACCGGAAATATACACAACAAACTTGAGCAAGACATTAGGAACACATAATTTAACATAATTTAGCAAAGTCCACCATTAGAAGAGGAATCAAAGCGAAGATAAAAGAGCAGCAAATACAAGCCGTTGCTGGAAAATCTTGGGCCCACCTAATAGAGTCACCAATCCCTCGCAACTTGCCGAGACCCATTAGTGTAGTCGTGTTCAGAACAACTACGGGGCATGACTACCTGGCCTCCCATCGCATCGACTACATCGCATCGGCGTCCGCGAAAATGACAACTGTCCACTATGTGATCAGCCCCAGATGGATGCTGCTCACCTTTCAGAGTGCCCAGCCCTGAAAACAGACCCACCCGAGGAGGATGAAGATCGCCTACGAGAAACGGCTCGTCTATACTGGTCAGCGTGCCACCAAATGGCTAACATGCCAAGAGTGGGCGTTGGCTAGTAAGTAAGTAAGTAAGTACATAATTTAACAAGCTTTATTCGCCGTAAATGTACTTGTTCAAAGGTGCACCGATATTTAATCAGCCAGTGTATGTGTGTCTTTGGATTACAAAAAAGCCTTCGAAGTCTAGGTGGAAGAAAGTCTTCGGAGGTTTGGAGATTCAAACGAAATCTAAGGAAAGAGGACATAAATATAACAAACCTACAAACCATCAATATCAATGTATTTAAACGTCACTACTCAAAAGAACTACAAGAGTCCAGACCTAAATATTGCGAACAATTACCCAAAATACCAAATCCAAATCAAACTTAGAAAATTCATAAAAAATAAAAGAGCCTACGGACTTGAAGGAATCCCTGATGAACTTCTGAAAAATGCAATACCAACGATGCGAAGAAGGATGGATTATATCGATCCATAAAAACGAGATAAGGCAGACTGCAAGAACTACCGCCACGTCCCAGTTACCAGCACTCTCAGTAGATTATACGAAGTTATGAAAATCCTAGTCGAAAACGAATATGAACCACTTGAGCTGAAACAGCAAGCAGGATTTCGAGTTGTGACGATCTTGCACCGACCACATCTACACTTTAACCCGACTTTAAATGATAAAAGAATAGCTAGAAATAATCCAACTCATCTCTCATTTGTGAACATGATGAAAACTTATGATACAATACCCCTATGTAGACTATGGCAAGTACTGGAAAGTTTATCTATTAATATAGCCATTTGTGAAAGTAATACAACGATTATACAACGATCTTCGATCAAAAATAAAGACGAACAACCCTCCAAGAATTTTAGGGTAAATAAGCGACTACGGCAAGGCTACAGTCTATCTCCAACACTCAAAATCTATCTGAATGAGGCACTGAAGAAATGGAGAACATGCTCTGGGATGGCCAATGGACGATCAAGTAGTTATCGCACAAGACCAGGAAGATCTGCAGTTGATAACAAAGCGATTAACGAGCGAGGGGGTCTAAATGTTATTAAAAAAAAAACGAAATATATATCCATAGTAGTTGAAAACCATGCACTTAGCTAGGACGATGGAAAGTTAATTTATTCATGTTCCGAATATATCCATTTGGGGGTAAAGATGGAAAGAAATGGACGTGATGAAATAAAAATCGAAGAGCGAAAGAGAAAGACAATAGGCACACTGAATTTATTACTCTGGTCTAAAACTATCTCTAAACAGAAATAGATACAGCTATATAAAAGTATTTTTAAAAGCGTTTTACTTTATTGATGTTCATTTAGTGGCATTTCTTTCAATGTCTCTACTGATGGTAGTGTATTGCTATCTGGATTTGGTATAAATATTATTTTATGTAGAATTAAACCACAAATCGGAAACCGTTTTGGTATTAACATTGTTTTTGTATCAGGGTTTTCGTTCTTGGGTAGCGACCTTGTTTGATCAGTTTGTTATATTCTGTTTTCACGTTTATCGTAATATTTGCTCCATAATATATTGTATATATAGCGTGTATCTAGGGTGGTCTATAATCTATAGTGCGAAAAAATTTTCTTTGTTGTAAAGTAGTGTATAACATTTCTACTCGATCGTTACTGTTGCCCAATCCAAAATGACCAATATAATATGTCTCCTAGTTCTTTTGCTCCAAAGGTACGCTTCTTGCCTCCTTGCTTTTTTCTTGCCTAGAAATTCCTGTCGGTGAATATCCGAGTATAATCTATAGGCTATATCTTTTATTCGCAGTATATAGTTTGATATTGTGCAGTACTTCGTCACCGCTCATACGCAGAAATCTTTCATGCAGCAGTGTCCACAGGTACAATTGCCGTTTGGATCGCCAACCTTAAAAAACGCAATATACGGCGCAATAAGATATTTTTCTCTTGTTAGGTGAGTTTCGTACAGACCCAATAAGCCCCAGGTGATGTTTAAAAGTTCTTACTCCAATTCATTAAGGTGCTCATTAGCTCACATAGTTCGTATGTGTATATGAAAAGAAATCGTCAATGTTTGCAGCTCCTAACGTGGATCAGACGCTGCATTGTGTGAAAATTACCATGTTTACCAATTTATGTGATGCTTATTTAATCACGATAATACTGGAAAAGTCGCAATATTTTCACTGGGTTTCTGTAGAATTTTTTGAGGTATGCTTACACACTGCACCCCCCAGTATCGCCATTTTCAATTTACCATATTATTACATCCAAGATTTCTTTTTTTTTTATTACATCCAAAGAGTATCCGGAACAAATTGGAAGTATGTTGCTCAGGATAGAGATCAATGAAAGGTGTTGGGAGAGACCTATGTCCAAAAATGGACGATAGATAGCTAAGAAGAAGATCTTTTTATATTTTTTCCACAATGCATTGTGAATCTCTTTCAATTGTTTACACCACGTTTCGCGAAATTTTTAAATACACAAAACACGTTTTAGATAAATTAACAAGATCCACAATACGAAAGTACGAAAACGATCATATACAAACGACAATTATGGAGAATACAAATACCTACAAAGAGAAAATTCTATACAAAAATATAAATTACAAATACGTTTCAAAGTTTTAGTAAATCAAATTATTTATGTTCAAAACATCTTTTTACACATTATACTCGGTAACACTATGAACTATGCACTAGAAAAGTTGAGTGTATCTGTATTTTAAAAATACATAATCGTAATTAATACGTTCTGATATGCTCAAAATAAAATATGCCACATATCGTTAATATTTTCCATCGGTATTAAAATTTCCTAGAGATTTCAGGAGGTTCGATCTCCATCGGCACCCGTATCGTATTTGATAATATCTTCCTCAATTGCAGCTAAAAGCTTAGAAACAAAGGATTCTAGACAATTGCATACAAACTCTGAATATCATTAGTCTCATCTCTCTTTCGAAATTTTACGCAGTTGTACGGTAAAGAAAGTTACCAACAAATCCTCTTTATAGATGAGAAACTTTTTACTGTTGACGAATCTTTCAATAAGCAAAACGATAAAGTTTATGCACGGACATCGAAGAAAGCCCGCAAAGTGGTGCCAAGGATCGAACGAGGTCATTATCCTGCCTCGGTGATGGTTTGGTGGTGAGTGTTCTATCACGGCGACAATATATTTCAAAATAGACCATGGATATTTCAACAGAACTGAATGGGCCGAAACTACTCAACAGTGGCTTGAAAATCATGTACCCGAATTTATTAGTAGTGGCCATTGGTAGCCAGCCAGCCCAGACCTTAATCCAGTCGACTACAAGTTGTGGTCAGTTTTAGATGGCATGGTCTGCACAAGACGTCACCATAATGTGGTGTCATTGAAGCAGGGACAGGCAGAAGCTGTGGACAGTTTTCCTAAGAATAGTACAGCGGTCAATGAATGGCCTAACAGACATCGGTGCTGTATTCAGGAAAATAGTGACCGTTTTGAATATTTTTTTTAGTATGTAGTTTATTATATCAGTAATAAAGTATGTAAAACTTTTAAAATTAAACCAGTAGATTAAATTTATTTAGGTAAATACTTTGTACCCATATTTATGGCAGTATAATCAATACTCCTCTATCGATTCGTAAAATTGCGTAAGGTAGAAAATCTTTACAGAAGAAAATTTAATTTTCACGCAGATTTCCCCAGGAAACCCCACACCTTTCATATATTTTACTCTCCATGATTTCATCTTTCACTACTCTCAAAGATATAAGGGATAAAATCGTGGCCAAACTTTTATTGAAATTCGACAGTCTAGCTATTTTCTAGATACATAGAAGTGGTTATCAATTTTAAGAAATACATACTAGGCATTTCCGACTATCCAGATAACACCTTTTCTATAGAAATGTTTTTCTAGAAATTCAGCGTAAATTAGACTACTATACTACAATTACAATTTCCGTTATTAATCCGTTAAGAAAGATGGTACAAATAATAATTTTACGATTAATGACAGTAGTGTATCTATTCTCGGAGATCAAAGGGATTTAGCTTTAAATAATAAACAAAATAGTTAAAAAATTATAAAACGTACATTTATTGATAGAGAAAATTTTACTGCAGGTATCTTATAATTTTCATTCCACGTGAGTCATCAGTTTTTTATTTTTGAACTTATTATGATAATCGCCATGTTTTATTTCTTCTTGGATCGAGATATGGTCATTTTACCTGTATAGGTTCAACAGTTATTAGCTTCAATATGAGTGTTGCGTCTCTACGACCGAATTATGCAATCGAGGAGAATATCATTGTATACGATCCACTTTATTAGACTATCTTCTACTATCTCTTTTCTTCTCGCTAAATGGATAAAGTACTAAATCTAGGGTCTGCTAAGGTATGGGTGATATATTTTGAAAGGAAGTTTAGATCTCGTATGTGATGACAAACGTATTGGATATGCTGTCGAGTCTTAAACATTTTTCTCTAATCCCACAGAGCAAGTGTTTCTCTACCTTTGATTGTTCGCCTTTCTTAATTTATACTGTCCATAGTTCAACAATATATTATTGTAAACATCTGTCAGTAATTTGGTTCAATATTGTCAATGTCACTGAATATCGTCAGTGAAATTAGTATTTGATAAACAAATACTAATAAAAACTAAAAACCTAGTGGCCCTTGGTCCGTGGCAGAGCTTAGATAGTAAAGGACTGCAAAAAATCTCTATGAAAGTTAGGAACCACCCAAAAGTGGACATATTTAAAACTATTAAGACATAGAACGTCACAAGTATGTTCATGTTAGGAACAACCCATAATATTATAAAAGTAATGGAAAAACCAGAAATAGAAATAATGGGTGTCAGCGAAGTACGATGGACAAAATCAGGAAAAGGTACTATCGCCAAATCGACCATATACTATAATATACCATATACTCAGACAATGATTTACCATACAAATGCAACATTACATATCTGAGTTCGCTAGTAGCAACTTCTATACGAAGCAACGAGAATTGAGTCGTATAGAGATCGTTATTAGCGTACTCAAACATGTTATGCCACTATAACGGCCAAATAGTTGAGAGCATTTCATTTCAGATTACATACTTTGAAACACGTGTAGGGCAATGGTGTACCTTGAAGTGAAAAGAAATGCAATAGTCTACTTTCATTTCAACGCCTTATCTTTGCATAAAGAGTGCAAAAGGTGGTGTTTTTCAAGGGTAAACTGTAGGTTTATTGTCGGAATTAAAGCTTATTTTTAACATCGTCCAATAGATTCCAGTAAGATTGGATTTGCAATTCACTTAGTTCGCCATCGAAGAGAAGTTTCCTGACTTCCCGTTGCTTCATATACAGAGTGTTCCAAAAGAAGCGACGGTCGAATATTTCGAGAAATTTAAATCGGATCGAAAAATATAAAAATAAGTGCTCAATATTTTTGGATTCCTTTTGAAAAAATAAGTAACTTTTATTTGGATTTTTTTGTAGAATTGTTGATAGATCGCGCTATAATCGGAAAATACTATTTAACCTGATACCCTAGGAAAATTATGGAAACAGTATATCTCGACAAATACGCTTATAAATGAAAAACCAAAAACACGTGTGTATTGTTTTTGAAAAATCTATCGAATGACACCAAACACAATCCTCCAACTTCATCCACGGGGGTGGCGGGGAAGACAACTTTGAAATGTCAAATAGAAAACCTCATCTTTTATTGCAGATTCGGATTCTACGTGAAAAAATAAACAAGTTTTATCTAAAATCAATAAAATCAAATGAATATTTTTGTAATGTCTTTCCTTCAAATTTATTTAAGTTGAAGGCGGAGCAATGCGCGCAGTGTACAGGTAGTATATATACTACTTTTCACCCACTTTTGTGGGAGGGGTCTTCGGATTTGCTCCAAATAATAGTATGTTATTATACCTTATGAAATAAGACTACAGTTCAAATTTCAGCCCTCTAGGTACACTAGGGCCCGAGAAATCCCTTCTCAAAGGCCCAAAAAAGGCCCTTTTTAGCCCATATTCAAAAAGCTATATCTCGATGTCCGATAAACCGATTTTAATTTAGAATAGCTCATTTTTTTTGTTATAACGTCAGCTATTTACAAAACAATTTTCAAAATCCTAGATCCCAAGATCCATTGTCGGGGACTAAATTAGTGCGGACGAAATTTAAAGATTTTGGTTATTTTTAAAAAATCATAAATAGTGAATGGGTAATTAGAAATACTTTTGATAGGTCTTATTTGAAATGTTTTTTTATTACCTTTAAAATGAGACTAGGTAAATTAAAATTTATCGAGTAGATTCAGAGTTAGAGCTATTTGAAATTGATCATTTTCGTGAAAATCGCGTTTTTTCGAATTTTCAAGCTAGCAGCAAAAAAATCTTTGAACTTTTAGAGTAATGAAACTTGGTGTGGTGATAGTTCTTCATATGTACAACAACCTGTAACTCTTTATTTTTGGTGTTTTAGCCATTATTGACCTTATCTAACTGCTTCAAAAATTGGAAAAATCGAGTATTATGCATCTAAAGTAAGCCAAAATACTCGGCAGTTTTGGCATTCTTGAATCGATTTCATAATACTAACCCCTTTTTCTCAATATAGATAATAAAAGAACTTACCAAGAGCTTTAACTTAAGTGATGGTAGAATTCTCTGGGTGCTCGAAAACAAAAGATTGAATTGTTAAAACGTTTTTTTATAATTCAGGGTATTAAATCTGTGAAAAGTCGTTTTTGCCTATTAGTAACTTTATGTAAAATTTTGAACAACTTTGATTTTGTAGCATATAGAAAACTTCTTTAGTCACTTTTCAAATCTATTAGCAATTGAAACAGTTTTTTAACCACAAAAAAAAATGAAAATTTTTAAACTTAATTGGAATATATAACTATATATGATATAAATATTCTTATATTCTAATTAAGTTTAAAAATTTTCGTTTTACTGTTTGTTTTGAGAATAAACATTTCTGATAAAAACTTTGATAAAAAGTTTTCCAATGTGAACTAAAGCATATACTAATGCTATATACTAAAGCTGTATATACTAAAGCATAATGCATCTACTGTTCCACTCGGCATGTTTACATTATCCTAATAGATAATGATATTTTTTCAATTCAAAAATTTTCGTTGATAATTAAAATCATTCCCTATTGGCGATTCAAACAGTTTTTTAGGCAGTGTGAAATTTGTAATTATTACTGCCAGGTTCAATTCATATACTATAATTTATTATTTTTTTCAGCGATTTTTGTAAAATAATACGGTAAAACTCTATTGTAAGCTTATTATATTTATTAGAATTCCAAAAATTATTAGAGAAAAAATATTTGTGCACACATGCGTGCACGAATTCGTACTAGCATTAATACTTACACTCTTGGCCGCTCGGCGGTACATTTTTTTTGTGGTTAAAAAACTGTTTCAATTGCTAATAGATTTGAAAAGTGACTAAAGAAGTTTTCTATATGCTACAAAATCAAAGTTGCTCAAAATTTTACATAAACTTACTAATAGGCAAAAACGACTTTTCACAGATTTAATACCCTGAATTATAAAAAAACGTTAACAATTCAATCTTTTGTTTTCGAGCATCCAGAGAATTCTACCATCACTTAAATTAAAGCTCTTGGTAAGTTCTTTTATTATCTATATTGAGAAATGATGATGAATATGATAATGATGATGAATATGAAATTGATTCAAGAATGCCAAAACAGCCGAGTACTTTGGCTTACTTCAGATGTATAATACTCGATTTTTACAATTTTTGAAGCAGTTAGATAAGGTCAATAATGGCTAAAACACCAAAAATAAAGAGTTACAGGTTGTTGTACATATGAAGAACTATCACCACACCAAGTTTCATTACTCTAAAAGTTCAAAGATTTTTTTGCTGCTAGCTTGAAAATTCGAAAAAACGCGATTTTCACGAAAATGATCAATTTCAAATAGCTCTAACTCTGAATCTACTCGATAAATTTTAATTTACCTAGTCTCATTTTAAAGGTAATAAAAAAACATTTCAAATAAGACCTATCAAAAGTATTTCTAATTACCCATTCACTATTTATGATTTTTTAAAAATAACCAAAATCTTTAAATTTCGTCCACACTAATTTAGTCCCCGACAATGGATCTTGGGATCTAGGATTTTGAAAATTGTTTTGTAAATAGCTGACGTTATAACAAAAAAAAATGAGCTATTCTAAATTAAAATCGGTTTATCGGACATCGAGATATAGCTTTTTGAATATAGGCTAAAAAGGGCCTTTTTTGGGCCTTTGAGAAGGGATTTCTCGGGCCCTAGTGTACCTAGAGGGCTGAAATTTGAACTGTAGTCTTATTTCATAAGGCATAATAACATAGTATAATTTGGAGCAAATCCGAAGACTCCTCCCACAAAAGTGGGTGAAAAGTATTGGAATTGCTCATATATATATATATATATATATATATATATATATATATATATATATATATATATATATATATATACATATATATATAATTATTAATTATACCAACGCCAACAATTTATTGATCACATTTGTAGCTCCCTGATGGAGGACATAACCAATGTCCGAAAGCTTGGAATAAAAATTTAAAAGAGTACTCGTTTCATTTTTTATTGCTGCTAACGTTTACTTCCTTACGTTGTCAGCAAATACTTCTGGTTCATTATATATATATATATATATATATATATATATATATATATATATATATATATATAACGTTGGAAATTAATATTTTTAGTTCAAGGGAAATTCTACATAGTAACTTGTGAGGCTATTAAAAAAATAAATCGAGGTAACTGAATTTTAAAATTTGCCTAAAGATAACGATAATTTTTTGTAGAGTAATCAGTTATTGTATATAATCAGAGGATTTTAAATAATTTGTAATAAAAGTAATAAGTATAAACCGAATTTTAAACGTGTCACAGTGATATAAAAATTTTGACAGCATGAATGAGTGCATTATACATATTTGTTCACAAAACAGTAAGAATATATTAGGAAAATAAATAAATTGGAATCATTTATCTGTATAAATGATGATAAATCAGTATTGTTGACTGAATTAAAAACTATAATTCTAGAAAGAAACCATGGACACAGTTTAAAGCTTAATCTTTTTAATACACTGTACCATGGACGAAATATTAGAAACGAGGAATGTGAGTCGCCAACACAAGAACAAGAATGACAATAAATATAAAGAAATACATAGTTATGTATTTCTTTCTGGTTGGATACCAGAAATACGGACTACGCACTCGGTACCTGGAATGTCCTGACATTGAATAAACCAGGAGCACAAGCATCATTACTTAACGAGCTCAGAAAATACAAAATAGAACTAGCAGCAATACAAGAAACTAAATGGCTAGAACACGGAATAAAAGACACAAAAACGCATACAATACTGTATAGCGGAAAAGAGAGCGGAAAGAAAGAGTTCGGAGTAGCTTTCATAGTTGACAATATGATAAAACACGCCATATTAGATTTCGAAGCAGTGAATGAGAGAATATTAAAACTAAGAATAAAAACAAAATTCTTTAATCTCTCAATCATTAACATACATTGCCCAACAGAAGAACGTAGCAGGGAAATAAAAGAAGATTTCTACGAACTGCTAGAAGAAGTATACGACAACAAGATCGTACTAGGAGATATGAATAGTCAAAGAAGAACTTTTCTTAGGAACCATTGGTAAACATTCACTCCCACCAATGAAAATGGAGAATTACTTATCAACTTTGCCAGTAGAAAAAACATGATCATAAGTTCGACTTTTTTCCCACACCCCGACATACACAAAGCGACATGGATTATGCCTGGAGGAACAACTGCCAACCAAATTAATCATGTTTTGATTGACAAACGGGCCGCCACAAGCATACAAGATGTGAAGAGCCGAAGAGGAGCATGCTGCGGATCTGACCATCTCCTAGTACAGATGCAGAATTCAGAGAAACAGGAGGGAAAGACAGGAACAAAGAACATAACAGCTAGATATACAAAAATTGAAACAAGATGTCAAACAGAACTATGAGAGAGAGATAACACAAACACTGACAGACACAGGCAGTCTAGACACCGAAGAACATTGGGAAGAAATCAAAACAAAAGTTATT